>NC_141021.1:53177500-53280000 GCF_052040795.2 Danio rerio
CAACTAACACAACCACATCAGGAACACGTGTCACTTTTGTATGGCTAAACAAAATTATTATTATTATTATTATTATTATATTTTGTGTAATTAAAGTGAACAGACTATTGCACAGTGCATCCGATTATTGTGATATAAATATTTTTAAACTAGTTTTAATTTTTTTAATCTAATGAGGATTATTATTATTATATAACAGTCATCATCTTTATTAAAATGACTGTAATACCATGCTATTTTTTTTTTGCTAAACATTAACATGAAGGCAGTACAGCAAATACTACTAGTATGTAAAACGACATCTGAATACATAATTATTTATGCAATAATGTAATGAGTGAGGCTTTTAGCATTACCGCACATCAGTCGGATCCGGAAGTAAAATTATTTTCTTTATAGGGAAATGGGTTTTTAACTATAAACCAGACAAACCATATACAACAAAAAGACAACCACTTTAAAAAGACAAAACCATCTGTCGGATATCAGATATTCACACAGTTATTTTGTGTGTGTGTATTGCTGAAATACTTTAAAAATATCATTGTGTACACATGATCAACGTATTTAATTCAATTCAATTCACCTTTATTTGTACAGCGCTTTTAAAATGTCGATTGTTTCAAAGCAGCTTCACATAGAAGATCACAGAAGATGTTTCCCTGTGATGGGTTGCTGCAGAAAAGGCATGCGATTTGTAAAACATATACAGGATAAGTTGGTGGTTCATTCCGCTGTGGTGACCCTGGATTAATAAAGGGACTAAGCTGAGAAGAAAATGAATGACTGTCTAAGAGAAAGGGTCAACGTCTCCATAAAGAGATATCATTTTTGTGTGATTTCCTCTCTCAGGAAGGAGTTTGTTCAGGCGTATCTGCAGTATGTGTTCAGCGACGCAGTACAGGAGCAGTATTCGGCCTTCTCCAGTGGTTTCCTGAAGGTCTGCGGTGGGGAGATTCTGTCTCTCTTCCAGCCCTCTGAACTCATGGCCATGGTGGTGGGCAACAACAACTACAACTGGGAGGAGATGGAGAAGGTGGGGGCACATCCAGCTTTAACATTTAACGACACACTAATTCAGCATTCATGTTCAAGCCATGTGACTTTGGATCTCTCTGTTTGTTCCTAGAATGCCTCATACAAGGGCGAGTTTTCTGCAACCCACCCAACAGTAAAGATGTTTTGGGAAGTGTTTCATGAGTTTTCCTTGGAGAAAAAAAAGCAGTTCTTATGTAAGTGGGAGACGGCAGTGGAACTGATTGTGTGATGTAAAAAAGAAAGCAAGTGTATTTAATCCAAAAGTGAAATCAAAAAGCACAATACAAACTATTTGTATATATGTATTGTTCTAAATGACACTGATGCCAGAACTTTAAAAGCTGAAAGGATGCAAACAAGCATAAAACAGATTACATTTAAAATGTGGAGGGATTCTAATAATACCAGCAGTACAGACAAGTTTGTTTTATCTTACACTGTGCTGAAAAATATTTTGAGAAATTGATTCTGCATCAATTCTGCAGTTATTTTTCAAAATGAGCTTAATTTTAAACAGCAGATGGCGCTATATGCTTTACAAACAACCATACTTTGCTAATGGTCAATTCCCTACATACACCACTTTGACCTGAAGTTATCACTAATAAAGTTAGTGAAGGTTTACGTGTATTACAAGTGTTGATATGGTTAAAATCTAGCCTAGAGCACTAGCTGCTGTTTAAAAACTAGCCTAGTGTGCCATTTGCTGTTAATAACTAGCCTAGAGTGCTGTCTGCTGTTAAAAATTTGCCTAGAGCTCCATCTGCTGTTCAAAACTAACCTAGAGCGCTGTATGCAGTTGAAAACTAGCCTAGAGTGCTGTCTGCAGTTCAAATTTAGCATAGAGCATCACCTGCTTTTAAAAACTAGCCTATAGAGAGCCGTCTGCTGTTAAAAACTAGCCTCAAGAGATGTCTGCAATTCAAAATTAGCCTAGAGTGCCATCTCCTGTTCAAAGCCAGCCTAGAGCCCCATCTGCTGTTAAAAACTAGCCTAAAGTGAAGTCTGCTTTTAAAAACTAGCCTAGAGCATCACCTGCTATTAAAAACTAGCTTAAAGAGAGCCGTCTACTGTTAAAAACTAGCCTAGAGCACCATATGCTTTTAAAAATGAGCCAGAAGCACCATCTGCTGATCAAAACTAGCCTTGATCGCAGTCTGCTTTTCACAACTATTTGAGAGTGCAGTTTGCCATTCAAAACTAGCCTAGAGGAACGCCTAGTGTTAAAAACTAGCCTGGCACTCCATCTGCTGTTCAAGACTAGCCTAGAGGGCTGTCTAGTGTTAAAAACTAGCCTAGAGTGCCATCTGGTGTTAAAAAACTAGCCTACAGCCCCATCTGCTGTTCAAAACTAGCCTAGAGCGCTGTCTGCTTTTCACAACTATTTTAGAGTGCAGTTTCCCATTCAAAACTAGCCTAGAGAGCCATCTGTTGTTAAAAACTAGCCTACAGCGTCATCTGCTATTTAGACTAGCCTAGAGCGCCATCTGCAGTTCAAAACTAGCCTAGAGCGCGGGCTGCTGTTCAAAACTATCTTAGAGAGCTGGATTCTGTTCAACACTAGCCTAGAGCGACATCTGCAATTCAAAACTAGCATACAGCACCCTCTGCTGTTAAAAATTAGACTAGAGCACCACCTGCTATTAAAAACTAGCCTACAGCGCCATCTGCGGTTCACACCTAGCCTAGGGCACCATCTGTAGTTCAAACTAGCCTAGAGCTCCATCTGCTGTTCAAAACTAGCCTAAAGTGCCATCTGTTGTTTAAATCTATGCTAAAGAGCTGTATTCTGTTCAACTTTAGCCTAGAGCAATATCTGCTGGTCAAAATTAGCCTAGAGCATCACCTGCTGTTATAAAGTAGCCTAGAGCACCATTTGTTTTTCAAAATTAGCCTAGAGCACCATCTGCTGCTATAAACTAGCCTAGAGCACCATCTCACCATCTGCTGTTAAAAAACTAGCCTAGAACACCATCTGCTGTTCAAAATTAGCCTAGAGCATCATCTGCTGTTTAAAACTAGCCTAGAGTGACATCTGCTATCAAAACAAGCCTAGAGCGTCATCTGCTTTTCAAAACTATTTTAGAGCACAGTCTGCCATTTAAAACAAGACTAGAGATCCATCTGGCGTTTAAAAAAACTAGCCTACCACGCCATCTGTTGTTAAAAACTAGCCTAGAGAGCCATCTATTGTTCAAAACTAGCCTCGAGTGACGTCTGCTTTTCAAAACTAGCCTGTAGTGCCATTTTCTGTTTAATACTAAACTCAGAATTGATCCAGGAGAGAATAGCGATGCATTTTGTAAATCGCAGAATCGATTTCTCTATTTTGGTTGTTCAGAAATCATGCATCAAGTTGCTGAAATGTCATAAATGTGACAGCGCCTTTTGAATCCCGACCAAAGAATTGTTTTTGTTGTCCCGCAGTGTTCTTGACAGGCAGTGACCGCATCCCCATCCACGGCATGGCCAGTTTGCGCATTGTCATCCAGTCCACGGCTGCAGAAGAGCACTACCTTCCAGTGGCTCACACCTGTTATAATATGCTGGACATGCCCTGCTACCAGACCAAAGAGACCCTGCGGCAGCGCCTCACACAGGCCGTGGAGCAGTACGAGGGCTTCAGTCTGGTCTAAACAAGAACTACGGAGGGGGCTTTCTATATGCTGAAACTGCACTTTAAACCCGTGGAGAAATGGAAACGAACGCTGCTCTCGCATTTGTTTTACCACAAACGAGCACATCTCGATTCTCATACGAGTAAAATCTATTATTTTCTTATTTTTTACTGACTGACTCTGACTTGCTTGTTTGGTCGCATCTTGAGACGTGCACAATTTTTTCCCTTTTTTTTCCCTCTTCTTTTTTTTGGTTAAAAAAATTATATTTTTTAAATGAAAAAAAATAATTATAATATTAGGAATGAGTAGTTGGCAAATAAATTAAGATATTTGACTTTCGTTATATATTTTGTATAAGTGTAATTGTTTTTGAATCAGATTTAAAGACCAATAGGTTGCTCTATAGTCTTAAGTTATTTGGTCATGTTGGTTTACACGGATTTGGAATGAATTTTCTGGTTAAAACACCTTTACAAAACCTTGTTATTAAATGTTAAATGCATAATTAACAGCAATGGTCTTAAACTCAATTTCTAGAGGCCTGCAGCTCTGCACAGTTTGGCTCCAACTACCTCCAACTCACACCTGCTTAATAGTCTCTAATGAACACCTTGATTAGTTGGATCAGCTGTGTTTGATTAAGGTTGGAGCAAAACCATGTCGAGCTGCGGCCCTCCATGAATCCAGTTTGAGACCTATGATATACAGAGTAGTTTAATATGAATATTTACTCTCAGGCAATCTAAGCTGATTTTCTTTAGCGGAAATAAACATGGGTGCTGTCATTTTTAAAGTAAGAAAAAAAATAGTTAATTGACTACAAATAAATCCATATTGCTTTAAGGTGTTTTACCAGTGAGGGGTTGCAGCTGAAAGGGCATCCGCTGCGTAAAACATTTGTTGGATAAGTTAGCGGTTCATTCCGCTGTGGCGACCTTAGATTAATAAAGGGACTAAGCTGAAAAGAAAATGAATGAATTCTTTGAGGTGGTATGATATAAAACGATTGGCCTGTGTTTAAGACGTCTAATAATCCATGCGCGATGGCATTCTGAACTGGCGCCATTGCGCATGCGTCATGTGAGAGACCTCGTTCACCTGAGGCGATAGATTACACGAAGTAAAGTAGTATGAAGTTATGTATTTCTTTGGAAATCTCGATGTTTCCTTTACAAAAGACGTCAGTATATCATAAGGAGCGACGTGTATTCGTTTGAGGTGGCTTGTGAAAGCGTGTTTGACTCTCAAAGTGACAGCACCTGTGGACTTTATGATTTACCAAGGGCAACGAGTTCACCTAAAATCGTGTCTGAGGAAAGAAAGTAACCTAGGCGTCTTGGTTGGCCTGAGGGTAAGTAAATCAATCACAGTTTTCATTTAAGCGTGAACTATTTCTTCAATCAGAAAGCCATTCACAACACTTCAAATTGGACGTTAGTTTTTTTTTAATGAAAACGGTAGAAATAACATCCCCATCAGCAGCACATAACACCAACAGACACTTTCGGACACGATACATAATTTTATAATAGAGGTAAAGTTGGTTTTATATTCACACATTCGTTCATTTAGAAGTCTATATTATTTACCATGTTACTTTGAATATTCGATCGGAATTAGCATGCAAATATGACTTGAAAACAACATCAACACTGTTTATTTGACTGTGAACAATGTTGTACTTTGATAGTCATTGGCTGCTAATATGATTTCACTGTTTGGAGTTTGCAAATAATACTTTAAAGGAATTATATTATTAAGGGGAAAGTCTGAATGTCTGACTATTAAACCAACTTTACCTCTATATTTTAATACTGATTTTCGCGCTTTACTCATTCAGTCAGTGCTCCGACCGACGTTAAAGTTATGCATTTTCGCGCCTACCAAATTATTTCCAACGGTTTTCTTTTCACTGTATGTACAGTAGCAAGTTATTACCATGAAATATCTTTTATGATTGACATGCGCATGTCATGCCCAGGGTGAACGCCCGAAGCTGCTTTTCTGAAATATTTCATTGGTATTGTTATTTGGGGAAAGATGTTTCTCTTAGGGAAAAAAATGGGATTTCATTAAGGAACGCGATCCAGCAATAACTACTGGTTGAAGTGTGTGTACTAGTTCTGGGATTTTACTCCAGCAAATGTGAATATACTAACAGCTGTGTTGTTTTCCCCGGTTAAAACATTGCCGCTTTTTTCGATTTAATCCCTCTATTTCAGAGGACAGACATATGATGTAAACTGGATTTTGTTTTCTACTCGCATTGCTGGGTTTGCAGTTAAAATGGCTAAGAGTGTCTTCAAGTCCAAAGTGGGTGATACGGGAATATTTGGGACCACGGTGACGTGTTTGCTGTGGCGTTCTGCATCAAGCTGCATGAGATGTATTTGTTTGTATATGATGGAAGGTCATATAAAGAAGTGTTTCTATCCAGCTTATTACTTTCTGTCAATGTATGCGAACAAGGGCTTCTTAGTGGCTACTGATGCATTGTTATTTTAGTAAAGTATATTTACTTTTATAGCTTTCAAATGGAGTATATTGTTTTATCTATTTTGTTTTCCAGAACAATAAAATGAATTCACCTCAGATGAAATATCATTACGCAAGTCATGGCTTTTTCTTGAACTCAAGAGACTTTGAAATGAATACCCGACACCAGTGTGTTCAGAAAAAATAGTTTGGTTTTTATATCATATGTACAAAATACAAATACAATCATGTACTAAAATGTACACACAGTATTCATCTTTATCCATCGGTCTTGACACGTTCAGTAAAAACAAAGGTCACGCTACCATTTTCCAATCTGGAGAATAAGAGAAGGGGGTGACGTGCTCACTGGGTTTGCATCTGCGTTCACACAAACACACAATGAGGCCCCATAGGTTTGCTTTCTATTGCATGCTAACAATAGAGATGTTTTGTGGGAATCTAATCCACCCACATCACTGTCAAAACAGCATGTGATGACCAGTTATATGCTGGAGACTATTTAGTGCAAAAAGTATACTACAAAAGAAACAAAACGACAAAAGCTGGTTTATAGTACCTTTGTTTGTGCGTTTCTACACAATTTTTTCCCCCCAGTTTTCTTTTGGTTGTTCATTTGCACTCTTTTTTTTTTTTTGTCTTTCATAAAGTTACTGACTTCTAGCTTAGTCAATGGTCTTAAAAATTACAGCTTAAGATGAGGGTTAAGAATTTGATAAATACAATCGATGCAAGTATTCATATTTTCAAAATAAATCCATTTGCATGAATTATGGCACCAGTAAATAATGAGTAATATACAGAGAGGCTTCCTTCCACAAATCAGTTACCTTCAATTAATCGAAAGCGAAGAAAACAAAATTCCTATAATGATAAACTCTCTTCATCTCTAAGTATATACATAGACAATTATTTAAGATGCAATAACTTGGGTGTTCTTCAAAGCTTATGCCTGATTGCGCAAAACAAACGTGCTTCTATATTACAGCATTGTTAATATAGAAAAGAATGATCTAAAATCAACACGAGCCGTCGTATTATACAACATAAAAGCTTTCTTCTGGGCTTCAAAATGAACAGGGACGATTCACACAGGTAATCTGATTGTGTTCTGAAACCCACAGTTCTTTTTGCAGCACTTGTACATCTGTTATTGGTGAACCAGGCATGTCTTGGCTTCTTCCAAAGTCGACTGTTCTTGTAATGGGGCAATAACAAAGCGGAACATGTCTTTTGTACACACTGTATTGCTTTGGATGGCATTGGATGGTCCTTGGTTGGCTAGTAGAGCAAATCCCAGCTGAGCACTAGATGAACTTGGAGGAGTCTTGTTTACTGATAAGCACTTCCAACAGCCTTAGCTTGGCTTTGATATGCTTGTATTCGTTGTATTCCCCAGCCAAGGGCGAGCGATCTTCCTTTTGCACGTTTCTATGGAAACAGAACGTTCAGTAAGATTTTTTTCTCTCTCTTTCTGTAGACACGTAAATCTTTACAATGCATCTAAAAGTAGTCTTGTACAACTCTGAAAATTGTTTTGAGGAAGTTTGCTTACCTGCCATTCTGTTTGAAGAACTGATCCTCGAATTCACGAAGGTTTTTGCGGATTCTTTTCTTTTCTTCACGTGCTTCCTGGAGTTCCTCTACCAGTTCCTGCCTGTATGTTTGGTTAAGAGGGAGTGGAGAGTTTTAGGTTTCTTTCAATCAACCGCAGTGACAGTGCAATATTTTTGCATTGAATAGATTCAATAGTTGGTAAATATCACTGAACAATTAGTTTTTTTTAAATGTAAAGTTTACGTATAGGCATTTGTATATTTGACTTTGAAGCTCCACTATCTGAATTATTCATATAAACAAAGTACAATGTCTGTAAAGGCATTTACACAGTAGTGTTGTCAAAATATATCGATATACTGCTAAATATCCATACTGACATTTTTAAAACGATAAAATCTTGCTTTTGGTAAGTAGCGATACTGGCTTTACTCTCTTGTCAGACCCCCTAGTTTTAATTTTGCGATTAAAAATGACTGATTTTGTGGTGGTAATTTCCAGAAATTTGCTGACAATTTTGCTCGATATTATTTACCATATTAGGTAGCCTACTATGTTAGGTGTGCAATCATAAAATAAAGTTCTTTAATACAAGATCTAAATCAGTAGAGATTAAGCCAAAGGGAGGTTGTATAACTCTTATTTTTATTCATGATCTTACTTTATCTTTATCAGATTTCACTCCCTGGAGCATCTTACATGTACCTCACTCAGGAAATGCATTAAGGATCCACTACTGTAATGAACCTAAATTCTCGTAAACGCTGTAAAACTCGTTAATGGCAGAGAAACGTTTTCTCTCGTCAGTGGCAGGGAAATAGTTAAGCGAAATCATTTATCGATTTTAAGCACATCAATGGCTCCAAACCATACATGTAAAGCAAAAATAATTCTGTCACATTCAGCAGCCGTCCACTTCTCCGCTTGTTAGATGTTTGCTCACACTTTCTTTTGCAGTCTGAAGCGAATTCGTGCTGTGTTATCCACTCAATTTGCACTACAAGATGTCTAATTGCATCTTTGCATTGACTTTACATGTAAATCACTCACGCTTCATCAGCGTCTGCTCACTGCATAGGCTGAAAAACCATTTCCCCGCACTTCCATGTAATTTAATGACTGTGAGGGAGCAGATGAGATGTGATTTTTCAAGACACACTCAATTACATCATGGTGCTCTCCATATGCGACGTCTATATGTCATGTAAAGCAATTAATTGCAAACAAATCCAATTTAACTGTATAGTTTAGAATTTTCGTTTTTATGAGATTGTAAATAATTATTTTGATTTATTTTGTTTAAATGAAAAATTTTGCATGATCGTAAAAATTTTTGTTAGATTCAGCGATCGTAAAAAACTTAGGGGTCTGTCCTGTGAATGCAAGACATTGAATGGTTTGTTGTACTGGATTTGTATACTCTAAATGTTGTAGAATTTGTTCCTCCATGGTATCATATCAAATATGGTATTGAATATAGAACTTCTTATAGAAGTTGGAAATTCCAGTTTTGTGAAACACTTTAACACAGTAGAGTTTATAGGTCATGGGAATTCATTGAATTGCAATTGTTAGCAAAGGTGACCATGTCTTACAAACATAATACCACTTTTAACAACAACAATGCACTGACCAACAATGTATTCTGTTCTACATTTGAAAATGTAAATATTTGTAAATCTGTATTAGTTTATTAAATAAAAATGTATTTTTCTAAAGCTGCATTTTACCCCCAAAAATAAAATAAACTTGATTAAATCTCTTTTACTAATGGCTGCTGCTATCTGCTTGGATTTACAATTCTTTCGGGAAGTCCATGTTTATCTGGCCATACAGAGCTGACCTTTGCCTACTTTATTTCAAATTGTTCCGGAACTTTCATTAACCACAAAATAGATCTCAAACTACAAATATTATCTAGTACACTATTAAAAAAATGCTGGATTCCACACAATCAATTTCTGTTGGGGTCTTGGGGGACATGGAAAAAAATTAAGTTAACGAATTAGTTTTTACAAATATAAGTATATTAAACAAAAAACAATCAAGGTGTCCCCAAAAATCCCTTAAGAATTGTGCTGCTTCAACTCGTTTTAAATAAGTAGTTTGAACAAACAACAAACGTAATTTTTTTAAAGTCAATGGCCGTGCCCTAAAACACGTTTCAACTCAACCTAAAACTTACATCGTAGCAGCATGCAAGTTGGACAGTCTCATGTCTGTGGTGTTCTTGGAAGGGGATAGTTCATCAACAGGTGAGATGAAACCGTCTGCGTCCTCATCCAGCTGGTCGAGAAGTCCTAGCATGCTCAGCTCTGGCTTAACCGTGACTGTGAACTGCGTCCGGGTGTCATCATCATCCGAGCCATCCTCCTCCTCCTGGAAAAGAGCAGATGGCGCTGGTTAGTTCAATTGCAGCTTAACCGTGAGGGTTTACACTAGCATGACAAAGCAGGATCTAACATTGATTATCAAGGGAGATCTCAGTGACAATCATTGTGCAACAAGCCTCTGTAGTGACTAGGGTTAGTACAAATGAAAAGCATCTGTGTGCTAGGAGTGCAGTAAATCACATTCATTCTAGTTGGAGAACTAGTGCACTGCATTATATATGAGTCGCCATCCCTGGAGCTAAAAACCCAACAGGGATGTGATCAAACGGCAATGGAATCAGCAGGAGTCGAATCTCACAGCACTCCCAATTACTTGCCCATGCAGTTACGGATTCATGATTGGGTTAATGAGGAAACTAGTGAGGTGGGGAAGGAGGTGGGCAGCCGAATCACTGGTTGGTTGAGCGGTAATGGCTCTTCACCTTGGTGTCGCTGAAGAACAGAGCTGGTACACCCTCGATAATGGGCTGCAGCAGGGGGCTTCTGCGCTTGCTGGAAGGCGAACCCTGTGGTGGGTGTTAATAGTGACATTATAACCTGGTAAACTACGGTCACATCAGACCACTCAGGGCAGTACTCATTTCACTAATAAGGTCCAAATTAAATAAACCTTAAAATCTGAAGATGTCATTTTTAGGGGGTTCATCAAATTGGTTTAAAATTGGCGGAAACGATAAAATAGACATGGTTATATTTATAAAATGGTGGTTAAAGCTAAAAGATAACACAACTGCAAATCAGACTTTAGAGTGTTACATAATAGCATCCACTTTTGTGTTGCATAAGCCACAAATGTCATATTTTCCTGCATTTAGGATGTTTTTATTCTTGTATTTCATATGCATATCATGCTATATTAAGAGGGCAAAACACTTCCTGTGGTGTGGGAATATGACCAGGGTGGCTGTTTTATGCTTTGGAGGACTTTTAAGGCTACGTGTGTTAGAGAATTAGGTATTATAAGGAATACTGTTGCAAATATCCAGCTACAGGATATGACCTGAGTGAGCCACTCTTGAGCTCTTGCTAAAGACTGGCTTAGTTGCACTAACAAGCCCCTGCGCTGTCACTGCATCAATACTGCAGCTAAATGCTTATATTGTGCTACTGCTAATGCTATTTCCTCTGCTAATACTGTGGAGATTTATCCAAACGGTTTAGTCCTAGAATAAAGCAGAAATGGCAGCTAGCTAGCCTTTAAAACGACAACTGTAGCTTATGCATATTTGCTAGTGTGGTTTGGATAAGTATTAGCTTTATTCCAAAACCTGTCTCACTGCCAACTGCCTACATGGGCAGCAACATTACTTTTATGGAACCTTACAAGTGACCGATTTGGAATGTTCTACCTGGGCAGTAAAACCCCACAGTTCACACGTAACACCCAATTTAGACTTGAATGGCTTTAAAAGACTCAAGATGTTAGAATTTTGCTATGCTAACTAGTCTCTAGTATGCCTAGCATGTATGCATGAATATGAATTATTTTTTATTGATGCTTTTTACAACTAACCAAAGTTTCCCTTGCTGGACAAAGTAATATATTTTAGGCTGCAGAATAATGATGTTACCCATCTTGTAATACAACATCAGAGATGGATCTAAATGTAGGTTGTGAACACCAGAACTGGAGTTGTTCGTTCGAGGTGTTCTATCCTGCTTCTAAGGGCCAGTTCCTGTTGAGTTTAGCTCAGTCTGACCCAACATACTTCTCTGAATTTTATTTAATTTTTTTTAAATAGGACTATAGCAAAACTTAAGGATACTACTCAAGGATAGTGGCCCTCCAGGGGCAGGATTTGGACACTCTTTTATACCATCTGCATGTAACTCCTACTTGAGCAATTTCTCTAGAAACTGTGGTGTCATTTGCTAATGCGTTTTCATTTTAAAATGGTTAAGTTTTAATAAAGTTACGCCTAGCTTCCACACTACACCAGCATCTTTCGGCCCATGAATGTGGGTGTTTTGGAAGTGTTGGTGTCATGTTTCAGTATTGACGGATTGAAAGCCAACTTTTGAAAATTTAAGCACTGCTGTACACAATCGCTCTCCGATTTGTCTCCTGGAATACAGTGGTCCATTGTTTATCATGGGAGTTACGTTCTAAAAAGGATGCAGTACACAACGCGCTTTAAAAATAAAAAAGTCAAATTGCACACAAAAAAATCAGCGAAACTGTGAGGCCCCGAAAGGTGAACCAAGTTATAGTGAGGGACCACTGTATTCCATAGCATGCTCTGATTGTCAAGCTCCTCTCAGTGAGTATGAATAGTCATGTATCATGCGTTTTAGGCTGGATAGTGTGGACAGAGATAGTTTTTCTGAAATGCAGTAAACTCTGTTTAGATTGAGAATTATTTTCATTTTAAACATAGTTTTACAAGGGAAACGCACTAGTGTAAACGGCACCTGAGAGAGGGGAAGGCGAGAACAATAATGGAGGAAACCAGAACTTACAATGACTGGAATGGCAGACGCTCTGCAGAGGATCTGTTTGACTAGTCTGTATCGGTCGTATAGAGGCTTCATGACCTGCCTCTCGTTCTTCGTGATCTAGAAAGAATGGCAGAAATACCTCAGCCTGTGTAGTTAATCATTTCTAGGCCTCCATGAAGTGAATTTACTTATTTGCATACTTACGGGTCTTCCGTGGATACTCTCGTAGTATAGAAGAGCTTTCTGAATAGCCACTTTTTCTGCTCCTATTTGCTCACGGGTCATGTCCTAAAGAAAAAGACAGGATGGAATTTTTAAAGATTCTTGCAATATAACAAAAAAATGCATCAAAAGACGAGGGGAGAACTCGAAAACACACCTTAATGTCTTCTGGTCTGCCAGCCTCTTTCCGCTTCTCCTGCAGTTTGTTTGTGACCGTCTCCAATGTGCTCTCCACAGGGGGTTTGGGGGCTTTGGTCTCCGGGGTTTTTTTCTCCAGCTGAGATCCAAAGCTCTTGGGAAGCGTGTTGCTGCGTTGGCGGGGGATGGGCGTCAAATCCTCTTCTGACTTTAGCAACTTGTGATCTGTGATGTGAAGCCAGAACATGGTGGCACTTGTTTATAAGAACTTTGCAAGTCATGAGTAGAGCAGATTAGATGTTTTCCTAGTAGACCCAAACCACAAAGGCTAGCGGGAAATTACTCCCGAGACATTTTGTTCAAACTAAATATCATGAATGTTGGATTAGCATGGATTATGTGATACAAATCACTTTCGTAATGGTAATTGTTTCCCTTGTTGGGGCATTTCATTCATACCTTTCAAGTCTTTACGTAGCCTGGTTAGTTCATTCATCCACCGTAGAACTTCTGGATTGCCGGCTTTATCGCCATGTGAAGGCTGTTGAGATAACAATAGACTTAGCGTTTTTGTTACAAATAAAACTATTCTTTTTGCACTGGTCATTTTAGTGTATTGACATTGTTCTTTCATGTAAGGGTGGCCACAACTATTGGAAACTTAATGGTTCAAGTCTTCCAGTCTCATTCACCTCCAGGGTTCAACGCTAACTGTATGTTCAGACCGAAAGCGGCAAGAGCGTCAAAGAAGCCGAAAGTTTTTCATTTTTATTGGGGGCCAGCGGCGATAAGCAGCAAGGAGCAGCGCGGCATGTCTTCGCCGTTGTGGGCATCGAGCAGAGTTGAAATCCTGTCAGCTATATGGTAATGAGCTATATGACGCGATTCGCCGGCAAGAAATCGGAATGTAGAAGTCCACCGCTTGAGAGGAGTCCAGAGAACACAGTCACTGTGAACTTTGGTTCCTGACCACAGTTGTTCCCAAGGATTTGATTATTGCAGTCGTCAGATTTCCAATTATTTGCAATGTTTTCTTACAGAAACATACATTTAAAAAAAAGTTACTAGCGAGTTACTGATATGCATTGATGTTATAAATATTTTTTTTTCTTTAAAGCAGGAATCTCATGCGACAATGCAAAATAGTATTGCTGCTTAAGTAGAGCAAAACCACATGCAACTTGATCTTCCATAGTTAAATGAATTTAATAATAAATGCGCAATGGCCCCTTTAAATACGAGATCAATGTAGCGAATTTTGACGCTCTCGCCGGCGGAGCTGAAGGCAGACAGCGTTGTCGCCAGGGCAGCCAGAGCGACCTTAGACGCTCTCACCGCCTATGTTGTGAACACACAGTAAGGAGTTTTTTCTACTGGCCCGAATGTGTGGATATTTCTTGGCCACATATTTTAAATATTGTGTCAAAAATAATGTCTGTGAATCTAGAAATTACATATTTAATTTTTTTTTTATAAATATAGAATGAGCAAAATTCAAAATGTTATGCAATCAGAAAAGAGCAGTATGGAAAATATGCAGGTATTTTAATGCAAAACAAAAGGTGGCTGACTTGCCAAACTTAGGGCAAACTGTGCAAAACATCACTTTTTTTTTTTTTTTTTTTCATATTGTAGATGTCTGCTTCAAGACAATAGAAACAGACATGCTCTATTAGTCTCTTCATTTGACCATGCTGTCAATCTTTTTGCTGTACAGGTTGTTACCAGGTTACGGTAAAAAAATAAAAGCTCACAACATCCAATCAGATACGAAAAATCGAAAAATAAAATGGTGTTTATGACTTTTTTGAGAAACAGTCGCAGGCAAATTAGACTTGTGGCAAGGCAGCACTGGTTCAATCGATGGGCTAGTTAGGATGGGCTAATTGCCCTGAGCGTCTCTTATGCTGGCCCTAGGTCTTTGGGCAGTCCTTATTGTTGAGCCCTGACCCCATTGATTTTTTTTATTTTCATGTATAGTCAGAAACACACTCATTTATAGAACAAGTAGTTTAACCGTTCACTGCTATTTGTTATTCCTAGTCATTTCCATAAAAGACATAAGAACATGAAATACTTCCTTCGGCATTGCAGAGTAAGGTGAATACTAAGAATGTTTTCTTAAGACTACTTCATTATAACGAATCGATTTATAAGTGTAAAGATCGTAGTTTAGTTGTCACAGTATAGATTTAGTTACTCACTCTGTATTTGCGTTCCTCCTCAAACTTTTCCTCATATCTCCGGATCTTTTTCTTGAGTACATGGATTCGCTTTGAAAGCTGGGCTGAGGTGAGTTCTTCCCGTTCATCTTCGCACGAGCCCAACGATGAACTTCTTCGCCTACTGCATGGGGAGCATGATTAATTATACTCTTTTAAAGTACATTGTATTTCATAGACCTCACGAGGGATTGTTGTTTTACCTGACAAAAGAGTGGGCGTTGGGTGGAGATGGAGGAACCTCTGTGTCATCGAGATACTGATGACCATCCCCATAACCGTAAAATCGTGGTGATACCATTGGGTCGCTGTCTTCCTCCAGGAGCTGGCGGATCAGTTTGCCACCAGCGTGAGGTGAAAGACGAGCTTCATCACGGTCCATACTCTCCCTTTGCCACGACGAGTAGGCAGGCACTGGTTCTGTCAACATGGAAAACATGCGTGTTAAAATATAGGGAAGTCACTCAGGGCATCCATCAGGTTGGTTTAGTCTTTGTTGATAAACATTGACTGCTTAATGTTTGAGTAAACATTACATTTAAGCTAGGTTGATAAGCTTTTAAACTTGTTGCTATATCGGGAATCCTGAGGTCAACTTGTACAGCCAAAACAACTACAAATATGTGTGCTCAGCAGATCTACACCATCACTTTCGTTAAAATAAAGCTCACCCAAGAAAGAAAATTCTGTCATTAATTACTATTTATTTGTTCCAAACATGTTTGAATTTATATTTTATGGTTAACATAAAACAAGGTATCTTGGAAACCATAGCCATTGACCTCCATTTGTTTTTCCTACTATGGATTAGAGCTGCACAATATATCGTTTTAGCATCGATATCGTAATGTGTCTGCAATAGTCATATTGAAGTATATGCAATTAGAATTGCACGGTTTATCGATACTAAGGTAGTATCGTGATACTGTGGCTCCAAAATACTGGCAGTGCCATTGTTTTTTGTAAACATTAGTATCGTCATTAACAGTTTGTCTACAGTACATAATGGTGCATGTGGAATAGTCACTGAAATGCTTATGTTTGTGCAACAAAAGACTATTTTAATTTCACAGTCTATAGAAACCCTTTTAAAGTTGCAAAACTGTGTTGAAATCATACCTTTTATAGTAGCCTATCGCACATTTTCGGACGCATCATTTTAAATCTGAATCAGTTCATTTTCTTCTCTGGTCAAAATGATTTAGTAGCTACAACAACCGCAACAATCTCTTTAAAAGAACGACTCACAATGTGAAATTTTGAATTACTTTGGATTCTAACAATAGATGAAAAACCCAAAATAGCAACAGGAAACAAATTTGACCACAATTTTTTTTTTGTAACAAACTTCATTTGGTATACTTTTGTATCTTTAGTTTAATGAATATTTTGTTGGCCAGTTATCTACAAAAAAAAAAACCTAAAATTAACTAATACATTTTAGGTAAAGTGTATTTTAATTCTAGTAGGCCTATTATAACATTTTTAAAATATAGTATATTTTGACAATTTTGGAGTTAGGATTATAGTTGATTAGCACATTATACTTGATGTTTGGAGTCATTGCAATTTCTGTACCTGAATACTGTTTGAGTCTCCAGAAAACACTGTTTATTTGAGTTTTTTTATTGCTCTGTTATAAAAAAGTATATATAAAAAAACTAATTACAAAAATAATGTATAATACACACATTACAAGCAAAATAATTAATAATTTGCTTGTCATTTTTGTAATTTGTTTATTTTTTATACATCATTTATACTCTTACAAAATCACCCCAATTAATCTAAATGATTGGTTTCTTTCCAAAAAGATCTGGTGAAGTTGTAGTCATATCGCAATATATATACATATTGCAATGTCAGATTGTTTCAACATTGTGCAGCCTTACTATGGATGTCAACGGCTAATTGTTTCCATTTTGCAAAATAGATTCTTTTGGGTTCAAGAAAAAAAAAAACTCATTAAGATTTGGAACAACCAGAGGATGAGTAAATGATGAATTTATTGGGTGACTCTCTTTTAATAAACAATACACATGTACTTTTTTAGTACAAGCGTACTTGACAAAATGTTCCAAAGAGCATTCATTATGCACTACATTTTCTTAATTTACCATAATGAGCACATAATTCCCGAATGCTTTGTTTATTTACTACGCAGATGCCATGACCGTAAAGTAAGGTCAGAATGGCAATTCAATCATGCAGCTGACCTGCGAAACTGGCGTGCTTAGAGGCTCACTCTCGATTTTATCTGTTATACAGTTGATATCAACATATTTATAGCGCTAAAGTGAATCTAAACCCCCCAGAGTGTTTGCATAAGGCAGAGCTCATTAGGACAAGTAATAAAACAATACGTGTTTGGAATGCACTAACTTTTTTATTGATGTACCATCTAAACTCGAAAACAACATATCATTATGGGATATGCCAACACACTGCTGGACTGCTTGGTAAACATTTGCTAAAGTGTTGTAATACATTTTCATTCATTTTATTGCTGGTGTTGCTGTGCACATTTAAAAAAACTATTTCATCATTATCAATGTTTAATTCTAGCAGTAACAATAGTGATGCATGCTATTGTTATTGCAAAGAACATTAACACATGCACATTCATAAACCAAAACAAACAGCTCAACATGCTGTGCATCAATCCGCTAGAGCCCAAATTCCTACAGGTTTTCTTTGGGCTTTTTTGAGTCCTGTCATGTGCTCGCTACAGCCATGCTTGAGGAGCTAATAGGTCAGGTGGAGCTCTCTCTCACTCATGGCAGTGCATTTGAAGCCATTTTGTTGAACCGGCATAATACAACCAAGCATGTGGTACAAGATGGCCTTTCGCTCAAAGACTCACAAAAATCTTAGTAGGCCATTGCGGGCATAAATAAAACCACACATCACAGCTCCTGTCCTTAAAGCAGCAGGTTGTTAGATGCTAGGTGGCTATGCATGCCAGTTTGGGGGTGTTTAATGGGTTTTTCCATGCAGCGTTTAAAGGTCACCCGTGAGAGATGGGCTCAAAATGTTAACAAAAGCAAATCTCAGCCCTCTTACCATCATTGCCAATTGACTTTAAAAGGTTTTTGAAATCAAGGAAAGAGGCGCTAAAGAAACACGAATCTGAAAGACAAAAGGAAAGAGAGGTAGTTGTAATGACAGCCCAAGGAAATGCTACTTTACTCAAGGCAGGCAGAAAAGCAGGGAGTGATATTTAAGACGGTGGCTGACAAACATATGGGCAAACCGCTGCTTCTTGGCACCGCAGTCGATCACCGCAATGTGTTTTGGCACCAGCGCCAGTGGGACAAAGGTCTGGCAGCTCAATGTTACATACTGTCCTGAACTCTTATTTGACCGCTCCCATGAGCAACAGCTTGTTTTTAGTGCCACTGTATTTTACAGTCGCGTGAGCTCCTTTACTGCAACCATGCGCTTTTAAAGACGTTAACAAAACATTTTTAGCTTGTTTAACTTGTTCAGCTGCAATTTTTCCACTTATCATAATAAGGATAATTGCTACGATATGTAAAATATAAATGAAATGCACAAAGTATTTGATTTAGTTTTTCTCTTCATAATACATTTGGTCTTAAAAAAAGATCTTTCTCTTCTTTGCCTGTGATTAAGTTGTTCCATTTAGCATAAGAAACATATTGCTAGCTAGATATCTGTATGAAAAAAATCTTGCTGAGAACATTTTTTAAGTTGATTCAAATGAATGTCAAAATGAGGCAAAAAGTGCCCAGGGGTAGCTTTAATAATGTGTCTGTGCTCTTTGGGTAGGGATTCATTAGAATAAGCAGCAAAAATCAGTCCAAGGCACTCCAAAAATGTGGAAAAATATTACAAAGCCTTTACTCATGGCTGTTCTGTAAAAGTGCGCCTACATGTTTCGGCAAACAACTGCCTTCATCAGGGTAACAGTGATCAGGTGCTTCTAAAACTTTTTTTTTTTTGTCATTTCAACTAGGGCTTAACGATATTGGAAAAATCTGATGTTGCGATGTTTTATTTTTCTGCGATTTCAAATATTGCAATATAAATGCCGTTTTCCAAGATGGATGAATAACACTATTTGATCATTTTTGGGGGAAGTCTTAACAGTATTCTGGTGCAGAAATTAAATAACCACAATAGAAAAAAGCTTTTCTTATTTTTTATCTTGTTTCCAGTCCAAATATCAAAAAAAAATTCTTAAAACAAATAAATACATTGTTTTGTTTTGACTCGTCAGAAGACAAGTAAAAGATTTTCCCTAAAACAAGGTAAATTATCTGCCAGTGGGGTAAGTGAAATAATCTGGGTTTCACTTGGAAATGTAGATATTTTGACTAGAAGCAAGACAAACATTTTAAGTAAGATTCTTTTTTTTGGATAAATCATAAATTTCGTACAAATACAGAGATTAAATACAAATCTGTAGCTTCTGCTCAACTATAATTCAGACTCAACATTGCATATCTTGAAAATTGCGGATGCACACATTGCACATTATCAATGCTAAATGATATAACTGATATAAACATGCATCAATCAAATTGACTAAAATATTAAGCTATAATTTGTATAACCTAAAATGTTTAGTTGAAACCGGATAAACGTATTAAAATAAGTTAAATTAACAAACAAATTTGTTTGTGATTAAACTTTTTACAGTGTTTTTGTAAAATGCACTTCTCAAATTATCACAACTACTGATTTGAAAAAAAATGTCTTGATTTTCAAAATGTTGTTGTTAATCGAACATTACCTCACTTTACTGCTATTATCTGTGGCATACATTTAGGTAATATGCACTACACTACCCAAAACTGATGTTTATTCATTTGAATGTGGCTTCATAATAAAACTTGCTCATTTTCATCATGTAATCAGTTATTAGATTGTTCCTCTTAGCATAACACACATCATTTCTAGGATCATGCACAATCTAATGATTTAAGATCTTTCCAAAATAACTATTCCATTGTTATTACTATGTTCTTAGCCTAAAGCATTAACTTAATTAGATACACAGCATAAAATTTGGAACAATCCACCCCAAATCTACTCCCTTTAATTGTAAATCATTTTCACAACAGAGACAGTGCCGTAATTGTTTTTGTTTTTAAATTAATTACACAAAGCATTTAGGTTTTAGTTAAAATTCCCTGAAAATAACCCTAAATTGTATCCATTTAAACATTTTTGTTTATCAAACAATACCTAACTTTATTGCTAAAATTTGTGGCACACAACTAGGTAATATGCACTACAGGACTATTACTGCCGCAAAAGTAATCTGTTTATTCATTTAAATGCGGCTTTCACAATAAAAACTGCTCATTTTCATCATGTTATCGGTTATTAGATTGTCCCTCTCAGCATAACACACATAAATTCTAGGATCATGCACAATCTAATGATCTCAGATCTTTTCGAAATAACTTTTTCATTGTTGTTATTATTATTATTATTATTATGTATTTAGCATAAACACATTAAATTACTAGGATACACAGCATTAAATTTGGAAAATTCACCCCAAATCTACTCACTTTAATTGTAAATCATTTTCACAACAGATACAGTGCCAAAACTCTTTTCTTTTTAATTATGGTAATTACACGAGGCATTTAAGTCTTAGTTAAAATTCACACTGAAAATAGCCTTTAATTATATCTAATTCACATTTGTCAAAGCCTTTAAAGGAACATGCAGAGACTTTTCGAGAACCTTTCTGCCCACATACAAGTCTCCAGGAGTGCGTATGATCTCATGTTTCACCCATAGGAATGTCTCTATGAAGACCTTAGAAAACCACAGGGCGATGGTTTGACCATCCCAGCTTAGCTGTCAAGCGAGATCTGCCATTATGTAAGCAGCTACTTGAAGCTCTCACTAGAGGGTGCCATAAAACAAGTACACCATACAGCATACAGATTCTGCCAAGACTCTGACAACAACATTAACCACTATATTAAAGTAAAGGGTAAGTGTGAATCAACATGGCAGGCCTGTCAGCGGGGCAGCTGCATATGCTACGTTCACTTCACTGCCTAGGGTGCATCTCAAACGAAGAAATCGAGCATACATACATCAAAACATTTCCAAGGTCATGGCAAAAAGGGGTGTGTTGGCGCATGTTTGTGCTAGTCTACAACTGGCACATGCTGCAGGAACAGCGGAGGAAACAGGAAGGTAGACTATTGTGACAAGTTTAAAGACTCAGACGTGACTTGCACATAGCAACAGCTCCAGAATTCTGGATTCAAACCTCCTAGTGTTTCACTGTTCAGTTGCTATGGCTATACTGTTGTCCACTTGTAGAGCCTAACGTCTGCTTGTTGCTAGGGTTGCTCTCTACCCAAAACAAATTAAAGCAACTAATGCTGAAAATTGTGAACTTATCTCCAATACAGATCAACCGTTTTACTGTGATGCAGCTCATTTAGATTTCAGAGATTGCTTCCATAGAACATGGCCTTATATAGTCAAATATTAACGTTGAAAACGATATAAATAAACAAAAGCGGTATATTTACATTCATTATTGTATATTATGAATAAAAAGTGCTGTTCTATTGTATTTAGATTTAATCTTAAATAATTTGCTTACTTTGAATAAAGTCAAAAGATAATGTAATCAGAATATAGCGTTTATTCACTGTGTATATATGGCACTATATAGCTAAATATGGCACTAAATAGCTTTTATAAATAAGCAACGTTTGAATATTGTAGATTCTTTTTATTTAATGATTAATTTATAAATATGGAATATAACTATATTTATTCACTCGCAACATTTAGTTTGCTTTATTCTTTTTTCTATGTTGAAGTTTTATTTTATTTGATTTTAACTTGTTTGTAAATTCATTTCGGCAGCAAGGGTTGTTGTGGAACAATACAACCTTGTTTGTACAAAATATTTTGTTAAACTTGGAAAACAAATCACTAATAAAATATAATAAAAACATTTAGTTTGCTGTTTGTTCAAACTACTAATTTAAATGAGCTGAAGCAACACAATTCCTGCGGTTTCTTTGGGACAACTTAACTGTTTTATGTTCAATCCGCTTAAAATTGTAAATAAACTAAGCTAACTTAATGTCCCAACACAAATCGATTTTGTGGAACCCCACATTTTTTACAGTTTAGCATTTCTTTAGTTTAAAAACATTATTTTATTATAATAATTGTATTATTTTATTAATTTATTTTATTTCAAATAATATAATGAATAAAAAGTGGTATATTCTATATTCATAACAGTAAAAACTATAGCATTCAACAGTCTTTTTAATGTTTACAAACAAAGAAATATTGGCAAAGAGGAAGTGTGGGAAGATGAAAAAAAAAAACTGCAACTGCAAGAACCGCAGATGAATCCAGAGCAACTCGATAAAATCCCAAAAGGCATGCAAGTCACAATTCTCAAAGGACATCGCAGGGCTTTGAAGAAGCTTCAAGCTGTAGCTCCAACCTCAATATTTACATCAACCACGAACGGAAAAAAAAATAATGCGTCAGTAGCACGCTGTTGCAATGCAAAATAAGCCTTAACACAACACCCAGGAGGAAAACAGGCTGCAGACTGCTTCTAATCTCGCTTAAGTGACTTAATAAGATCCACTGCATGAGGACACAATGTGGGCAGACTTGCAGCTGCCGCCCATGTGCAGACACACACGCACAAACACACATAGCAACAAAGTGAGAGACCAACAATAACAAAAAAAAAGCTACTGACCTGCCCAATTATTGTCGTCTGTCAGAGTAGACAGGTCCAACCGAGGGACATCGTCACACGGCTCTGCGCCACTAAGAGCCTCCTGGATCTTCATGGCAGGCGTCTAGCAGAGAAAAGAGCGAAGGATAAACACCTACTACACCAGTGTGGGGGCAGTGCGCTTCTTAAGTTGAGCAATACTCCTGCTTGCGCCTGCCCCCATCTATTACAGGCTGGGAGGAAGCAGGAGGCGGGATTGCAGGACAAGCCCCTGAATGCTGATTGGATCTCTGCGCTTCTCAGCCCCTCCCATGTTTTTTTTTAGAGTGGGTGTGGTTAATTTCATGTTTTTTTTTCTCTCCACCCCTCCTTTTCTGTCTGCGCAGCTGTGTGTCCCAGTATCAGAAAGAGAGAGAGAACATGCAGAGCACGCAGAGCACGCAGGCTGATTACAGGAAGACATGCTTTCCCAATATGTTCACTTCAGCATTCCTCAAAGCCTTCTTTCGGTTTCGATGATGAACAATCAGGCTGGAGGGCTTTGCGAGAGGTGCAGACAGATCTAATCTGGACAAACATGCAGTCGGTCACTCGCACAAACACACACTTCCGGCTTTGGGGCGTGGGACGGGGGCTATTTTTGGAGCAGAGAGGGGAATTGGCCTAACTACAAAGATTGAAAAAAAAAAATCTGATTTTTTTTAATTTATTGCCTGCCATTTGTTAAAATGTTGAAGTGAAATTAGCTTTGATGCCCTTTGTTTTTTTCAAGAAGACATTACAGATAATTTTGTATGTATAGTTTATATGAACTGGATCGTTTCAACTTTCAACATGGGATGTTACCGACTTTACTTGTTGTAGGTGGCTAAACATGCTGCAATTTAAGAAAAGACATGCAATTACAAAATAACCCCAGCAAATTAAGAAAAGATCTGTTTGACAGCACACGTTGCAAATCGTCACAACGCAAACAAATTAATAAAACACACTGCATTTTCTCACAACGCAAACAAATTAATAAAACACGCTGCATTTTCTCACAACGCAAACAAATTAATAAAACACGCTGCATTTTCTCACAACGCAAACAAAGGAATAAAACACGATACATTTTCTCACAACGCAAACAAATAAAATGCACTGCAGTTTCTAACAACCCAAACAAAGGAATAAAATGTGCTGCATTCTCACAACCCTAACAAATGAATGAAATGCACTGAATTTTCTCACAACGCAAACAAAGGAATAAAACGTGCTGCATTTTATCACAACGCAAACAAAGGAATAAAACGCACTGCAGTTTCTCACAACGCAAACAAATAAAACTCGCTGCAATTTCTAACAACGCAAACAAACAAAACACGCTGCATTTTCTCAAAACGCAAACAAGTAAAACGCACTGCAGTTTCTCACAACGCAAACAAAATGCACTGTAGTTTCTCACAATGCAAACAAAGGAATAAAACGTGCTACCTTCGCACAACCCAAACAAATGTTTGCATTGTGAGAAAATTCAGCGCATTTCATTCAAATGAATAAATCGTGCTGCTTTTTCTCACAATGCAAAGAAACGAATAAAACGCGCTGCATTTTCTCACAACACAAACAAATAAATGAAATGTGCTGCATTCTTTCACAATACAAACAAATGAATAAATTGTGCTGCATTTTTCCACAACGCAAACAAATCAATAAAACACGCTAAATTTTCACAACTCGAACATCATTATTTTAACATCCTGATTAGCCTAAATAACCTAAATATCCAGTCAGTCACGTTTTAGCGTTCCTTTGAAACATTTTGTTGTGTTCCGTTCTGTTTGCAAGTGTTGTGAGAAAATGCAGCGCGTTCAGTTGTTTTTGTGGTGGGAAAATGTAGCACGTTTTATCAATTTGTTTGCGTTGTGAGGATTTGCAACACGTGTGCTGTTAAATTGCTAATGTTTTATGTAGTTGCATGTGTTCTTATATTGCACCACGTTAAGCTCTCTCGGCCACCATACTGTTGTTTCATTTTGATGCTTAAGTCGCTCTTAAAAATGAATGAACAGCCTTGCTTAAAGAGATGGTCCATCCAAAAATCATTTTCTCACCCTTCACTACCTAACCTGTCAAAACCTGTTTGAGTTTATTTTTCCTATTGAACACAAAAGAATGAAATTTAAAAAAATACCCATTGATTTTCGTTGCAATTTTTTTCTACTAGTATAGAGGTCAATGGATGCAATAACTAGCTTGCACCAGAACAGAAGACAGAAACTCGTAAAGGTTAAAGAACCATTGACTTCCATAGTAGGAAAAACAAATACTATGAAAGTAGTCACAGTTTCGTTTTCAAACTGTTTGCTAGTTATTTTATTTTCAAGATTTGTGGTGAACTATCTGCTGCTGCTTTCAGTAGTATAGCAATAAATATCACATATAATGGTATTCAAACTCACATTGGTAGCATTGAACACTGAAGACAGCACATAATCAGTACCTGAGGGTATCATTGACATAGTAGAATGGGCTGTTGTTTTGCTAGAATGTTTTGGAAATAAAAACTATTACTGTTTCTATTATAGTTAAACAAACAACCCAGCTGACATTCTCATTTTAAAGCAAGCCAGCACAAGTGCACTTAAAGCTGAACATTTCAAGATATCCGATCGTTTTAAAAGCACACTGCAGTATCTATTTTTTGCCGAATTCTTTAGTGTACATGTCCCGCATTACTGTCAGTGTGATAAATGTCCCAGTTTACTAATATTACGCCACACATGGCTTACTCATGCTAAAGCAGCTCGATCTGTAACGCACTTGTGCCATTGCAGACGTGCTATTTATGGCGATCTGATTTTGATGATGTGAAACATAAGTGCATAAAATTGCAACACTGCTGATACTCCATCAGTCCAAACTTGGGGAAAGGACTTTGTGCTGTTTAGGGTTGTGCACAAGGCTGTGTAAAATGCCATCCTGCCAATGAGATGATGTTTATTACCAATAGGGAAGATAAGCAATGGAATGGGAAACAGACTGTCCAGACATCCTGTATGTGAGGACTTTGGCACTTCATTAATGTCTTCTGTAAGGGATTCAACACATAATGTCTCGCATTGCACAAATACACACTCATCAAAACTAAACATCAGTTCATGTGTAGGCTGGATGTTTTTTACAGCGCGCTTGTGAACCCGATGTATAGTTGAAGTCTTTTTTTAAATATTTCCCCAAATTATTTTCACAGAGCAAGGAACTTTTCACAGTATTTCCTATAATATTCTATAATTTTATTCTAGAGAAAGTCTTGTTTTTTTATTTAGGCTAGAATAAAATCTTTTTTTTTTAAACCATTTTAAGGTCAAAATAAGGCAATATTTTTAGCAGTTTTTTTTTTAGTTTGTCTGCAAAAGAAACCATCATTAAACTATAGCCTGCCTAATTTTTTAACTTGCCTAATTAACCTGGTTACGCCTTTAAATGTCACTTTAAGCTGAATACTAGTGTCTTAAAAAAAATATATTGTCAAACATTATTTACTGTCATCACAGCAAAGATTAAAAAAAGTTATTAAAATTAAAAATAAATGTTTAGAAATGTGTTAAACAGAAATTGGAAAAAAGGTTATTAGCCCTCTTGAGTACTTTTGTCTTTATATACAATGCCTACTTGCTTAAATTATGGCAAAAATACTTGAAAGGTGGAAGTCAGTTGACTTAGATCAACAGGCTTTTTAAAAGATTTGCAGCCTTCACATGATGTTTGTCCCAGAAAAACACCGGCTGAAATCTCTCCAATCATGGGCAATCAACAGTAAACAATTCATCAGATGATCTTCTCGTCATCAACTGTTTACGTGATTAAAGAGGTGACAGCTAACAAGATTATATGGCTGATGAGATTTGAGTTTTATTATGGATATAAATATTTCAATCTACGCATCTTATCATGCCCAGGGATGCCAAAACATCAGTAATCCGCTCTAGAAAATCAAACTAAAGGGCGCTGCAGGTACTTTAAAGAAGTATTTAGTTGAAAGCAAGTAAATTTTTGAGCACAGTATAGTTTTTCTTATGGAGTTATTTTTTGTATAGTTAATTTTTTCTTTCATTTTCATCAATTGGTGAAGTTTGTTCCTCGCCACTGGCTTGCTTGGTTTGGGACTTGTGGAGCTGGGCATTGATGGATTTGCTCATCAGTGTTTGGACTGTCCGCAGTGAAAATTAAACCACACTAAACTGAACTTCAACTCTGAAAATTACACTGAAAAAAATTATTCAAAGATGATTCCTTGAATTTACGAAAATATTTTAAATGGTTGTAAACAATTTGTTTGGGCTGGATTTAAACAAGCAAGTTAAGTTGAACATGACTAAATTTTCTTTGTTTGCTTAAATTCAACACAAATAAATTGTTTGCAACAATTTTTCAGTGTAAACTGACACTTTTAGTTCACTAAAACTTCTATGTCAAGCTGCTTTGACAATCGACATTGTAAAAGTGCTATAGAAATAACGATAAATTGAATTGAATGTAGTTCAGCTATAGCCTTCAAATTGTGTAATGCAAACAAAACTGACCTAATGTTCAAGTTCTTAGAAACTGATGTTGTGTTTCTGATACCAGGCCACAACAGTAACACTATATTCCCAGTCAGCCATGATTAATTTCTCAATTATCCGATAATGATTACAGAGGGTTACAGAGATCAAGTGAGTAGTATTCATCTGGGTCATGTGACCCCAAAATGACAGACCTCATAAGGCAAAGCTCTTAATGTGATTTCTAAACAGCGGTTAGAGTGCTGACACAACTGAAGTCTTCATTTGACTTGAATGTTAAGAAGTTAAACACTCATTTTCTCCAAAATTACTTATTATGTACTGTAGAAAACCTGAAATATAAGACTTTATTGCAAATAATGCTACATTCATTTACAATTAAAAGGGATAATCCATCTAAACATAAAGAATTCCTATGTACTCATCCTAAAATGATTACAAGCCTTTATGGTTTTCTTTCCTCAGTAGAACACAAAATAATATACCTAGAAGAAAGCTGATAACCATTGGACGTTCCATAGGAAAAACAAAAACTTTGAAAACGAAATTCAGAGCTGTGACTCCTTTCAAACCGTTTGCTAGTTATTTATTTTCAAGATCTGAGGTGAACTATCTGCTATAAATGTCACATATAATGGTATTCAAACTCACATTTTGCATTTGCGCATAAAAAATGTTTGATGGACATGGCAAGATGCGCATACATTTTGAAAATGTGCATTAAAAACGTGCATAACTGAGTAGGATCAACTTTTTATTCAATAAGGTGCGCATTAACTGCGAAGAAAACACTTTTACCAAACACATTTCAGTCTGCGCATTTAAGTCAGGTGATTTTTATTTTATTTATTTATTTTTAAGAGATCATGTAATGATCAAAATGTGTGTGTACTGATAAACCAGCAGGATGAGCCCATTGTAAAATATCTGAAATGTTGTTTTAGGTCATTTTAAAACGCCGTAACCATTTCAGTATTGGTGCTATCATATTATTAATGACCTCCAGAATCAAGAGCATCTGTGCTCCGCATCTTACGTCTTCAAACACCACTGCGCATTCACTGCGTGTCAGGATTGTCTTCTGAGATGCAAGTTGTTTATTAAATTAAGAAAAGATTAACGCAGCCTCTGCTAACACAGCAAATTCAGTTTTTACTGTTGATATTTGGCGCCAGTAAATCAGGAAGTGACAATTTTGTTCGCTTTGACTCATTGGATGGAAGCGCTGCTGTATTCGCACATCTTTTATGCAATGATCCAGTTTGCACATAAAATTAATTCGCATTTTTGGGATGGAAACATAACTAGTTTCATAGTAGTTTATGTTGTTGTTTTGTTGCGACATTGTGGAAATCGAAACAGTTTCTAAAATAGAAATTTTGCACATCGATGCCACTCTTGATGAGGACAAAGATTAGTTTTAACATGAAAAGGATACCGTTTATTGCGTGTCACGGCGTTGTGTGTAGTTAGAAAAAACATGGTGGGGAAAAAGTGACACAACTGGAGTCTTCATTTGACCTAAACATTAAGACGTTAAACACTCATTTTCTCCAAAAGTACTATTTACGTACTGTAGAAAACCTGAAAATCGCAGTCTTTATCACAAATAAAGCTACATTCATTTACAAATTAAAGGGATAGTATATCTAAAAATAAAAATTTACTATGTACTCATCCTAAAATGGTTCCAAACCTTTATGATTTCCCTTCTTCTGTTGAACACTCAAGAATATATTTAAAAGAAAGCTGAAAACCATTTACTTCCATAGTATGAAACTATAAAACAAATATGAAATTCAATGGTTAAAAGTTTCCAGCTTTCTTCAGAATATCTTCTTTACTATTCAACTTAAGAAAGAAACTGAAACAGGTTTGAAACAAATAAAGAATGAGTAAATTGACAAATTTACAATTGTGTGTCTCTTTAACACTCCGCTATCAAATCAAACCTATCATCTAGTCATTTTTTGATAAACTCTGTGGTTAACTGATAAAGCTCTGCATGTGAGCAAAGGATTGTGACTTTCAACACGTTCACTGAAATAAAAGTATTTAATCAGCTGCCAGCATCAGAGCAATAGGAAGCTCTTTTACCACAATGCATTGCATACGTGTCGCAGATGGGTACAACATGTTCTGTATGCACTGTTAGAGCGCATGAATGAGTGAGATCTCACGCATGACATGCAATGACACACGAATTTAACATGTATGAGTTTGCACAATGAGAGTGAATTTAGCAGGGGCTTAACAAAACTAATATACCTTGCTAAAGAAGAAGCAAAGCAGACTGTTTTCAAGAAAACCTTACAAAAAGCCTTGGAAGGAGAAAGGAAGTGGAATTGAAATATACCATACAAATAATTTAAGAGTGCATTTACACGACGATGTTCTAACATTCAAAAAGTTTCCATTTTCATAATATACTGTGTACAGATGGTAACGGTGTTAAAACCAAACCCTACTCGCATTAATAAATATATTAAGTCATTAATGCCAACAGATTAATATGCATTCACAGGGCTCGAAATTAACCTTTTTGCTTGGTAGCACCGGTGCTCCTAACTTTAAAAATGTAGGCGCATCAGCCAAAATTTAGTCGCACCCAACAATTATGAGCACCGTTACTACAGGTTTTATACAAACATATTTATTGTATTTGAAATCAACACTAATCAAACTAACAAGCAAAAAAAAAAAAATATATAAATATGCGTGCGTGACGAAAAATGTCGAAATCCCGTGATCACAAGAAAATAGATTTTTATAACATAACTGAGTGACCAAAGCATACACGGAGTGCTCACCGGCCCTGCACGCACTGCTTGAATGAATCTGTTAATGGTAAAACGTTAACTGTGCTGTTCTCACAAGTGCTGTCTGATATTGCACTGATGCTTTTGACACATATTGTACCTTATTATATGCATACGTCATGTTAATAGCCATACCGGTCTTTTCATGAGTAGCGATAATAATTTACTCAGTGCAAGCCCGTTTGCGATGGTGTACGTGATGTTAAATTTGACATATAGCTGTCACTTGCACGGCGGACAGCATCTGGCGATTATATGAAGGATTAAACAGAAGCTCTCGTGCTAGATGTGGCAAAGGGTTACCTGAAAACTCCATCCCACAGACTTTTTACAGCGGACTTGAAGCCAATGGAAGTCTTCTACTCTTGGAAAAGTGTAGATGGTGGATTAACATTTAGCACATGATCACTAGTAAGATGTGTCATTATGTGTAACTAGATGGTTTCTAAAACTAAATCTGTCCGCGTTATCTTCAATCTCATCTTTAGCTCTTTAGTTTTCCGCAGTAGTAGCTCTCTCTGTCATCCGAAGCCAGAAGGCGCTGAATGAGTGATTGACAGCTGATATTAACCAATCATTCGCGTTCAGTGCTAGAGCAGTGGGCCAATAAGAAGAGCGCGAAGCCGGGGCAAGCATTACGGACTTGGATTTGTTTACTGCAGCAAGTTGACATGACAACTGTTTTAAACCATTCCTGAGCACTGCGTTTCCCGTTCCAAGTGCAAACAAAGAGCTTAGATTTGCATTCTGCGTGAATGTCTCCCGAATCCGCGCATGTGCTGAACATTTTGCCGTAAAAACTGGTCGCACACAACATTTTTAAGCACTCGCAGAAATGCTCCCAAATATATTTTAAGGTAGCATAGATAAAATTTCGGGCGCATATGCGACCAAAATGGTCGCAATTTCGAGCCCTGATTCACATGACAATTTAATAGGGAATAATAATAGTATTGTTTAAAAAAAAAAAACTTGCACTCTGAATCACATTTTCAAAAGTTTGACTATATTTAGCCCTCCAAATGCCAAATAAATACAATAAAACTTTCTATTAAAAAAACTTGACTATCTAACAGTGTGCATTGTTGTTTAAATGTATCCTAAGTGTTCAAAAACTTTTTGGAGCCACTTTATATGAGTATTGAGTATTGATGTGCAACCAGTGATGTGCAACATCAGTCAGTGCTACAGCTTCATAAAGCGACATGCAGGTAGACGCAGCTAAAACAGAAGGCTTTTGGTCCGTTGGCGCATTGACATTAAATAGTGCCAGAGCCCAGATGGCATGACAGCAGGGGTAAGGCTAGGTGGTGGTCCAACAAATCCAGGATGTTCTCACAATCACACCAACAGACTGTTTGGATACATTTCAGAAACTCCTCTCTAATCCCTTTATCCACAGATCTGATAACGTAAATCAGTGGTGACGTCTATTTTAATGCCATTATAATGGATGATCAAATCACATTGTGAAAGATTTAATATGCTTAGCTATTTAGTGTCCTTCTTGCGGGCATCTTCTCATATTAAGTCAGTCACTGAAATATATTGTTCATTTACATTTTATCTTTTGAAATAAATTGACTTTAACAGTTTTTAAAAAATGAAAGGAATGAACTAAACTCACCTGAAAGTAAGTACAGCTTCTGTCCTTTACGTGGTTCCCTCTAAAAACAAAAGAATGTAACATTGATATTGTAAAAACAATTCACAAATGATCCACAGTAAAATCAAACTTTTGGTTTTTAGCTCAAACTTTTAAGTGTGAAATTGTTAGAAACAAAAATGCATAATTTGGAAAGCAATACTTCCAGAAATGAAGCAGGTTTGACGTTTACAATTCTACTGTTATTGATCTTGTAGGAAATCCAATAGTATTGCTTTAAAGGTGCAGGATGTAAGTTTGACACCGGGTAGTTGAACTAGGTATTGTACACATGGTTCAAAACATATGCAAGCGCAGGTTGCCAGATTGATGACACCAATAGCAGTGTGCCTGACTGTCGAGCCTAAAGGCTGATTTAAACTGTTCTAAATAAAACAACGGCACACGATTAGAAGGATATTTTCATATTAAAAGAAGTTTTAGTTCTAACCAACACCTGAAATTTTAGAAACGGCTTCTATTTCTTGCAGCTGAATATCAGAAATATCAGTGATCACCTCAGGTACATTTCATGTGCCTAATTTAGTGTTAAATGCTAATACTGGGAGTTTGAATGCCATTTTACATGACATTTATTGGCTTACTACTGAAAGCAGCAGCAGATAGTTCACCTCAGATCTTGATGGAACTTTAGAACTGTGACTCAGTGCATGATTCAGCTTGTACAATTAATAATGGTAAAGAGGTTTAATATGTATTAAAATGATTTTAAACCTTACTATTTCGTTGGAGGGCAGTTAGTGCACTATTCTGTGCTTCTGAATGGCTGTATTTAAATTTCTGCAGTGTTTCGTCTAGTGCAAACAGATAAATGACGTATCATTGCAAATCTTGCTACAATGTTCACCTTATGTTTACATTCATAATATTTATATTTTTTGCTAATTAATAACCACCTCATGTGGAACTGAAATCTGGGTCTCATTTCGGAGGCTGCTACTGTCCCCGGGAGGTCGCATTTCAGTCGTGGACACATACTTCGAGAGCCTTTTTGGCTGAATGAATGAAATATGCTGTTTTCTACCAAGGCAACTCAGGGTGCTGAAATATAATCGGGTAAACTGTCATTGGGCGGGTTAAATTACCAAGACATTTTGGCACGTAACGCACATTTTAAAAGCAGAATATCTGACTTCAGCATTGTTTTTCAGATAAACAAGAATGTTCACTTAGCACTTCTGAAATATCTGCAAACATTTTATGGTATTATTATGCTTTAGAAGAGTCAAAAACTTGCATACAGCACCTTTAATGTTCTTTTGTACTATTTGGATTTTTTCAGTCATGAGAGGTACAATCTCAATGTAAACTTAACTGGTAACTCAATGAAATCCCCATAAAGTTAATTCAATATCCCTACATGCATAGAACTGCCATAAGGCGTGTAAAGAAGTTTAATTTACCTGTAATCAGATGACTCCATGTTTTCCGTAGCATTTCGGTTGTATGCCCCAGACGGCCCTTGAAATTCCATTGACTATGTTAAAAACAAAAAAATATATAATTTTATTTGGTTTTGTTCGAAAATCACGGCAGTAAAGTGAAAATATCTTGTAATGTCCAATTGCTATGGAAGTTTGCATCACTAAAATGTATTGTTATCATCATGTTTGAAAAACGTTTTTCAAGTTATCAAGGTATCCGCGGGGTCTTAAGTCTAAAATTTCAAAAGCCTTAAAAAGTCTTAAATTCACTGAAATATTGTCTTTAATCATTTTAAACAGGTCTTACTTTGTCTTTGTTTATTTAAAGCTACCCAATCGATCCAACACACATCCAATCACCAACAACACATCTCATTAAAACGTTTAGCAAAACTATTCATAACTAATATTATAATAGTCTGTTGTGTAAACATTTAGTCTTTAAAGAGTTTTTTTTTTATTATGTTGAAAAAAAAAAGTATGTAAACAACTAAGGTTGGCTTGTTTTGAAACATTATTTAAAATATGTGGCTAAGAGATGACTGATTAGATTTTTTTTCTGCTGGGCCATTAAAATATCCTTAGCATTAACCCTATAGAAGTCTGAAATTTCATTCTTTATGGTCTTAAAAAGGTCTTAAATTTAATTTTTGTTTGGTGAAGCCCTTTTTATATACATTTTAACCAATCAGATTCTACTCAGTGTAACTTCCATAGTTTTTATTAATAATTCTGAGTCAGTCAAGTTAGTGAAAAGTAGAAAAATACTTTTTTTTTTTTTAATTAACTGTTTACTGTCTACCAGTGTTTGAGCTCGCAGCAGTGAATATTAAACCACACTGAACTGAACTAAACTGAACTTCAACACTGAATACTGGACTAACACCGTTTCAATTTAACATAATATTCTATGTGAAGCTGCTTTGACACAATCTATATTGTAAAAGCGCTATAGAAATAAAGATGCATTAAAATACTGTCATTAGAATTTGTGTGTGGCGTCAGATTTTTGTCTACACAACAAACTTTATATCTAATTACGCTAATCAAAACCTATTTCAAACTGGTAGACCACAGGTTGACCAAGAGATGTTTAAGTAAAACCGAGACATTACTAAAACATCTGTAATGGGGCCTCATGCACGTCATTGTGGTACACCTGCAAACGCTTCGAACACTGTGGTCTGATCTTCTGAGGTGAATCCGGAATACAAACACACACAGCGAGCAGCATAAACATGAGTCAGAGAGAGCTTCTCGTCAAAACATTATTCCGATAAAAGCAAGACCTGCAATTTGCCTCCATTTTCCACAGAGATGCATTATGTGCTGTCTCCCGTGAACAAGGACAAGAAGGATTTGAAGATAATTAGCTGTTCTTGTGACTATTTCATACCGCACGTTGACATTGACGTTGATTCACTGACATTGAGAGTTATAAGGCATAGTTCATGTAAAAATTAGACCATTCGCTTCAAATTAATTACATAAGTTCTTCTGTGGAACACAAAAGAGAATATTTTATAAAATGATGGTGCATATAATTAAATGTTTAAATATTTATTTATTGAGAAAAATCAAACAAATGTTTTAAAGTTTTTTTTTTTTGGTGAAATTAATTTAATTAAAGTTGTTAACATTAGTTATTAAAAACACTTAAAATGTAAGATTTTTTTTTTTACAAACAATGAAAAAGTATAAATATTTAAAATGAAAATTAATAAAAAAAAATTCATATAAAATGTATAAAGGGATGCTCCAATCAGGATTTTTGCAGCCGATACTGAGTACCGATTCTTTGTCATTGTGATCAGCTGATGCCAAATACCGATTCTTTTATATAACTATGCCCATAACAAGCACATTTTCCCTCCATGTATGAGATCTCGCCTGACCTAGGAGAATAAATTAAGGATGTTGCATGCAAGCACAGAAGCAGCTTTACAAAAAAATAGTTGATAAAACAGACAGAAAAAAATTGTTCGAAAAATGACTGACAATGCAATTTGGAAACATGGCTCACGTGTTGTAGCGCTTTGGTGTTTAACCTGAGTTGTAAACTCGTAAACTAACACTTGTGATCTGTTTATGAGATCGACAGATCAGCGAGTACAGATCAGGTCGTGAAATGTGATTATCAGCCAATACTGATCATCGGCCGATCGATTGGAGCATCCCTAGTCTACGGTAATTATTTGTTGTTTGAAAACCTTGTTTTTTGTATTTTACATATATCTGTACATTTATTGAACATAAATTAATACTACACTGAAAAAAGGTTCATTATGCAAATTTTTGGCAAACAATTTATATGTGCTGAATTTAACTAACAAATTAAGTTGAACGTTACTACAATTGTTTGTTTGTTTTAATTCAATCCATATAAACTGTTTGCAACCAGTTACCCTAAAACAATTTAGTAAATTAATGAATATTGTTTTTTCAGTGTAATCAACAGCTGTTGTAAAATATTGATGTTAATACAATATGTAATGAATCCAACCTTAATATGAAGAGTGTTCTCCGTTTTTGTGCTAAAACTGATTGAAAACTAATAGATATTTATATTTAAACATTTATTTATGTGCTTTTTGCATTTTTACACAAAATAGAGAAAACCCCAATACAATACAGTAGTAATACATATAAAATACAATACATAAAAATACTAGCCTATGGCAGAACACATAGAGACAAATGCGCACAAAAGCAACATATAATTTGGCTGATCAGGTCATGCATAAATAAAAGTATTTAAAAAAGTAGCATTGTTCTCATATTAGCAGAAAAATGCATTATCCTGACTATAGTTTTATTGTCAAAGAATAGTTTGGCCACATAAATAATAACACTGTATAGATTATGAAAAGTGAATATCAATTACACTCAGGGGCTAATAACAAATTGATTAGGAATTTTCACATAGTGATACCGGTAAATTTCCGGAATGACTTTGCCAGTAAATTCAAGAAAGCGCTGTTCACTCAGGCAAGAACGTTCCGGAATTTTTCCGGAAAAGACCATTCACACATTCACTCCAAAATACCGGTATATTCTGATATTAACCAGAAATTACCTCTGAACCGCTGCGCTTATATTAGTATACATATAAGGGGTTGGCCTTTTGTTGATTGTTTTACTTATTTAAAGCTTTAGCATTCATGCGGCTGCTTTTGTCCCAGAGACATCCAAAGGCAGAAGCGCAAACCGCAGCTAAATGTGTACACATTTGACTACATTACAAATTCTGTGGATGGATCAGTATTGTGAACAACCTCGATGAAAACATATGGAGGAACACTTTCACATGTCGAGATGTTCATAATATGTGTGTGTGCTGGCGCTCACCAAAGCAGAAAGGTAAAGCCTTGAAGGTAAACAAACAGCGGTTTATTATAAACATTTTATCTATAATTTTCTTACACAGTTGGCATTAAGAAACATTATCTGACTCGCATTCATTCATTCATTTTCTTTTCGACCTAGTCCCTTTATTAATCTGGGGTCGCCACAGCGGAACTGCCTACTTATCCAGAACATGTTTTACACAGTGGATGCCCTTCTAGCTGCAACCCATCTCTGGGAAATATCCATAGCAGCTAAATGTGTCTGGAAAAATATTCAAAGGCTTTTATTTTCATATACAGCGCAGATGTGAATGCGCCAGAATGTTCTGATTGGTTAGAGTAGACATCCCACTTCAGCACACTCTAAGCATGAACACACTCTTTCGCGAATTAATGTTAATATTAAATGGTGTAATATTAAATATTGAACGGCATAAACATAATGTTACAACTACTCTTTCCGGAAAATTGCCGGTACAAATTTACCGGTATTTTTAAAAAGGCCCCGTTCACACAATGATCCCTTTCCGGAAAATTGCCGGTAATTTCCTGAAAGGTCTGTTTGTGTGAAAGGGGCTATTGACAGGGGTCATTGGTTATGCTTGCATTTCTTCCAATGCATAAAGGTGTTCTAATGTCTGTCTTAAGTAAACTTAGGTACACATAGGTAAAAACTAATATATTTGGAATATTATTAATGATCAAATAGCTCTTAATGGTCTATTAACTGGATAGTTCAAACCCCCCAAAAATAAAATTCTCACTATTTACTGAAGTGCTTCAACTTAAAAACTAAATTCTGAAAAATGTTGGAAAAAACAACCATTGACTTCTATTGTAAGAACAAAAATACTCAGGACGTCAAAGGTTTTTCCAAAATTCATCAGTATATAATCATTTGTGTTTAGCTGAAGAAAGAAACAAGTGGAGGCTGAGGAAAAGAAGACAGATTTTTTTTCCTTTTTTAGGTGAACTATCCCTTTAATGTAACCTGAGGAACATTTAACATTGAGAGAACCTTGACAGAATGTTAGTTTTGGCAGTGTTCCTTGCAGTTTCCAAGTTTTATTACTTTTTGTGTAGCTTAAACACTGGGACAAGTTACACGTTGAAGATGAATAGCTATTGTGCTTATTGAAATCAGTATCTCTGTGCAATGGTAATAATAAATGTTGACCTGCTCGCAGAACGTCAAAGACAAGGCCATGGAGATAAGACTGAAAAGCAGACTTACAGCGGGGGTGTCCTGGTTGTCCGAGAGCTCAGTCAGTGTGGGACTGTGTTTGGGCTTCTTGTTTTTTTTAAGCTCGTGTGTCAGCGGCAGCAGCAGCAGACTTCTGTCACCGTCCTCTGTGACCCTCACGCCCGGAGACGGGACATTCTCTTTATCACCCTCAACCCTGAGAGACACACAGTTTCACATTCAGACACCACAGAAATGAAGAAAGACCAGACAAGGACTTTCTGTGCTTGTCCTTTACTCGCGGGTTCACTCATAAGGCCAGAGGCTGAAATGAAGCCATCTGCGTGTGATGCCTGATCTACTTAAATGCTGACCTGACTGTTTATTTACATCTCTTTTGCCGGAGTTGGATCAGTATGTGTCAGTTGAGCCACTAATCTAATGTTTTCCATGTCTCTGTGGATGGTTTGCTCGGGGTTCCAGTAAACAGGATTAGTTTGATTGCTGTGAGATGTAGACATCAGCAACTTAAGCTGGAAGGTAAATGGCAACCCAGGATCATTGGAAAGTTGTTAAACACGTTACTCTGGGTCAGGGTTGGGCGATGTCTACCAAATTGGCATCGTACGATGTCTAATGTGATACATCGCGATGGACGATGGCATTGTTGTCGTAGGCATTGGTGAATTAATTATTTATGAATAATAATATTTGTAGCTTACCTTTTCAACTATCTGACCCCGCATGGTCTTTGTTTTACTCATAGCCAAATCATAAATAAATAAAGATAAGTTACACACAAATTAACACATGCCAATCACTTTTTCCGCGGAACTCTGGCATGAATAGCAGAGTGATCTGTGTCATTATAATGGTGTCGACAAACTTGGTTGCACAACCAACAGCAACCAACCAACGGTATCTGAGGTTTTCATTGAAATTACTAAGTACAAGCAGGAAAGCGAAAGATTGAAGCAGTGTACTGACTCTGTGACACGTTACCTGATAGATTCAAAAGAGTCATTATATAGAGACTATATGAACTAAATATCACCTGTAACAACTATAATGAGACTCTATCCAGCGGTACATCCTTGATAAACTGTCCGACGTGCACTGCTCTCTGGGGTTTTGTGCTCAAAGCACCTGCTGACTGCCTGGAGCTCAGACGTGTGCGTTTGCTAGAACCCATGACAGAGAATGTGTGTGTGTGTGTGTGTGTGTTGTCACGCGTTTCCAGTGTGGACGTGGATCGTTTTCAGTTTAGAATGTCATTTTAAAACAAAGACTTATTAGTGTAAACTGGGCCGTGTGTATTTTTCACGAGTGGGTCCCTGCTGCGATGAGGATGGGGCGGAGGATCGCGATGCAGGCTCAACATCATGATGTCTTATTGGCCATCGGCGTTGGACGATAAAATCGTCTATCGACCCAACCCTACTCTGGGTACATTCTTTGCACATTTCAAATGGCAAATCCACTAGAGGGCACTGTCAACATTTGAAATAATATGCTACTTAGCATTTGTTTTGTAGTTTGTGTCAGATATCTTTCTTGGACATGTCCACCAAATGTAGGGAATGTTGTAGAGATCACCCAGCGATCCACTAAACCTAAAACTAGGGCTGCACGATATTGGAAAGTGGCATTACAATATTTTTTTTTCAGCGATTATACATTGCGATATGAAATACATTTAACCAAATAGATTAAATAGCTCTAACAATTCACTATTTTAGAAGGTTTGAGGTGGTTTTGTAGTGGAGCGCATCTGCAAAAATGATAAAATTTAACTTCATACTAGATTTTTTGGGTCAAAAAGCCATACAAACAAAAGATAAAGTGTTTTATGTTTGTCTGGTGAGCCTTAAGCATGTCATGATTTTGCCAAATAAGATGTGATCCTGGATTAGCATCTATGTTGATCATGGAACATCATTTTTGTTTGAAGATGTAATCCAAACCTATTACCTACCTCTTAACTCAACCATGACTGTAAATTATTCCCATAGTCATAGAGGAATAATAGTTGGATAGCAATCATGTAGAAGTGCATACACCTAACCATGAGCCTAAACTTAACATAAACTGTAAACGTGTCCCTTAATTCTGATTGGCTGATTGAAATGTTGTTCCAGGATCAACAAAGATGTTAATCTACAAACATGTCCTACTTGGTGAAATCAGGTTGGCAGAGTTCTTATGGCAGTTGAACACAATTAAATTGAATGTAAAATAGCATTTACATGTCATACTCACTTAATATGCTAAACAGAAAACATAAAAAACGAAATATAATTAAGTCCACAATAGACAAATTTTGACAAAAATCTACAAGCTCTGGTCAAAAACTTATAATTGACAATGCAGATTCAACGATGTGACTAATACACAATATTACCATATCCTTATTGTGCAGCTCTATCTAAAACCCAACCATTAGTGTTTTCAAAAGCAAACGTATCAGAAAAATGTACTGCAATCAAACAGTTTTACCTTAATTTGACAGTATTTTCATTTATTTTGTGGAAGTGTGCTTCATAATGCTGTTTACACCAGACGCGGTATGCAAATTCGATTCATTATTGCGTCAAATTCACTTCACAATAGATGCGGATTCACCTCTGTCTAATACGTGATTCTAGTTTCATTATTAAATGGCTAAATTATAAATACTTAAAAACAGAGTAGATTCGTTAGGCGCCGTGTCTGCTACATTCACTTTAGAAGGATCCATTAGATTCTTTCTGAAATGCACCCAGCTCTGTGAGTTTATCAACTCCTCCAGAAACTACACATGGATGATGGAAGGTTTCAACGATGCTTCAGACTGAGCCAAGCCCAGTTTAATGAGCTGTTGTCTGATATGGGTAGGAGGATTTCCTCTCGGGACACGCACTACAGACGCTACGTTATAATCTCACCCATACTAGAGCAAGCTCATGATTGGTTACTGCGATGCGAATGTCCGCTAAAGTTCAGGTTTTCCAACTCAATCGATTTGCGCAATTCTGACATCAAATGCTCAAAACGCTCAATTCGCGCTGCTTCATTCCTACTAAATGTGTAATTTGCACCGCCTCATTCGCGCAAGTCACTGCGCAGGATGTGTATTCATGTCTTTGCATTGACTTAAATCTCTTGCGCTTAACACTTCATCCACTTCTGGTGTGAATGCACCATTAGACTCAAACAAGACGAACGTACAAAGTAAACATGACATTTTATGAGATTGATGTCCCGTTCACACTAAGCATGATGACTAGGAAGGTAACGATAAAGATAGATTTCGAAAAACTTTCTGAATGTTACAGCAGAGGTCAAACCACAACTATAACAAAAACACAGATAAAACACAGAAAGCCAGTCCGAATTCATTGAAATATAAGTCTACAGGCAACAATTTGGAGTAGCTCACTACATTGCCAACCTGATTTTACCAAGTAGGACATGTTCCTGGATTTACAGCTACATTACATTAACATTGCAGTTTATGTTAAGTTTCGGGTTACGGTTAGGTTTATGCACTTTTACATGATTATCCAACTATTATTCCCTTCTGATAAAGTTATGGTTGGGTTTAGGGGTAGGGAGTTGGTATTGATTACGTTTTTCAACAAAAATGATGTTTCAGGATCAACATAGTGTTAATCCAGGATCGCATTGTACTTGGAAAATCGTAAGCTCTCCTTTTAAAGAATAAATAAAGACAATGACTGTCTAGAACACAATTATTTATACTATAGGGAAGAATGATAAAAATTGATTGAAGTTGTACAAGCCAGGCTAACAAAATGAAGTATAAAAATAAAAGTACTTCAAGTATGCAGTGCTAGTTTCAGTTCTCATTTAAAAATGCTGGGGAAAATTGTCTGGTTTCATTCCACTACACTGTGATAACTAAATTTTTTTGTTTAGAATACATTTTTCATCAAATATTTACTGGTAAGACGTGCTGATACACTGAGGACATTGGCTGGTTCCAATGGGGTAATGCTAAAAAAAAAACTACTTCTATTGGTCGTCTGTGTGGACGCAAATATATTTATGGGTATGTTTGTAAATATTGCCCTTGGTGTGGATGGACCTTCATACCTGTTTTTCTTCCAAAATTAAAATGTATATAACACAAGTACTTTTAAAGTAAAAAAAATGGTTATTGCACTGCAAAATATTTTTTAACCATTTTTTTTTACCAATTATAATTTGTTTGTTTTTTCTAGTACAAATATCTACAAATTACTAAAATCACAAATTACTAAAACAAGAGGTAATTTTGTAGACAAGCAAAAATGTGGTCTTGTTTTATGAAGTAATATGCCAAAATTAAGTGAGTTTTTCCTCAAAACAAGGTAAATAATCTGTCAAATGGGGTAAGCAATAACCTTGTGTTAAAAATCAGGGTATTCAGCTTGAATATAAGCCAATTGCACTAGGCACTTTTTGCATAATAAGCACAATTAAAAAAAAAACACTGTACATTGTTTACATCTGTTTCATTACTCAAATCAGGTTTATTTATTGTTTACTTTCATAGATATTTATATACTTTTTATAATCATTCTTCAGTCACTTCTCCGTATATATGTGTATTTATGTGTATGTTGTGTATGATGTGTATGTTGTGTGTATGACTTCACTGTGGACGGCAAAGTAAGAATCTCATTGTACAGGGAGACGTGTTTCCTTACTGTGCACATGACAATAAACAGTTGAATTGAATTGAATTGTTTCAAGGAAAAAACTCAATTGATTTTGGCATATCCTTTCTTAAAACAAGACAATATGTTTTGCTTGTCTAGAAAAGGCTTGTTGTTTTAAAAAATATTCAGACATCTGGACTAGAAAAAAGATCCCAAATTGGTGCATCTCTAATATATAAACAATGCATCTCGTCTGACCACTAAAAATGTTAATACCATGTGAAAACAGGGCTTATGTTAATCAGGTTTGTTCAGTTGTAAACCAATACCATCACACACAATGACACCCGACGACTTGCTAATTGTTGTGGGAGTTTCTGTAGAGATCGAATCACAAATGTAAATTGCCGTAAAGCAAGCGGAAGAAGCTGGTTTGAAGAGTGGCACAACATCTTGAGCAATCGAGGAACGTGTTACATTATTGCACTGAGAAGCTGCCAAGCCGTCTGGCTGCAGTTCCACTATAGTCAACAGAACCCAATATAGCCGTATATCAGGAATCCTACCTGAAGCTCTCCTGCTGCTCTCGCTGATGTCTCCTCCTCTCTCGGGCTGTAGTCGCTGGAGATGAAGAATGAAGAGTCGGATTGGAGCTTTCTGAACTCTGACCTGCGTGCATGAAGAGGTGCTGCTCCACTGCTGAGCGAATGGTCTTCTCTAGAAAACTGGACAGCGAGAGAGAGATGTCAATGGACAAGCGATGATTGCATTAATTATGTAAACTCTGGGGTCTGTTAATTGATTTAAGGAATTGAATTGTCATATTAAAATCACTTACTTGGTTAAGTCAGATCTGCTGTGTTCAGGGGAGATTTCAGAGCTAAAGAGAGAGAATATCATATTATCAAAATGGACAAAATGAAGTCAATGATGTGCTTTTGCATTAGTTTCAATTCAACTCACAAGTGTGATTAGCAAAGTTTAACCCTTTGTGATGTTTTTATCCACTCTAGGGTGATTTGAGTCTTAATTTGACCACAGCTTTCATTGTGTTAGCAAATGGAATGATTTTTTGACAGATATTTTGGGAAAATGCTTTGACAATTTCCAATAATTCAACAATACACTCTGAGCACATTAACTACCCTTGGATATGTTTGTGGTTGTTTTAGCCCCATTGACTTTTATTATAATTGCATACAATCCAAAAAACGTCCTTATAAAGGAAGTCAATGGGACATGTCACGAACATAACGAAAAGGTAGTCAATTTGAACGATACACAAGGGTTAATATATTAAGATATTAGCAGCCTGATCTCATGAGGCAACGTAACTATTTTAGGTATTGTCATTTAAGTGGCTTTGTGTACATTTTCACATCACTGAACTCGTACGATCTTATAAAGGAGGCGTAGCACCCAACCCCACCCCTAAACCCAACCGTCACTGTGTGATGAGCAAATCGTACTAAACTGTACGAATGAGAGCGTACAAATTCATACAATTTAGCCACTAAATTAAAAAGTTACGAATTGCTGTGAGACAGCGTTGGATATTGGATAGGAACGAAATTAACATAAAGTGGTGCTGGCATATGGAAACTCACTACCATCATGCTACGGTGTGTTCTCATTGGTTGACATGGCGTGGTTTTTGGTTGGTTGGTTTTTAAATAATGTTTAGGATTTTACTAGGGCGTTGCCAATGTGTTTCTAAGTTTTTTTTTTGTGTGTGTTTTTAGGACATTGATTGGGTGTTCTGTGTGTTTGCCAGGGCATTCGTAAGGTGTTTTTAAGCAAGGCAAGTTTATTTATATAGCACATTTCATACACAGTGTCAATTCAAAGTGCTTTACATAAACAAGAATAAAAAGTAAAAATAAAAAAGACAAGTATAGGAAAATTAAAAATAAAACAAATAATAATAATGATTTTAGATATTTTGTTTCATTGTTAGGGTGTTGCTAAGGTTTTCTAAGTAGTTTTCAGGGCAATGCTACGGAGTTCTGAGTGTTTTTAAAGACTTTGCTAGGGTTAGTTTCTTTGCTACTTTTTATAATGCAGATTTAGTGCTCAACACTTTTTTTCCCACTAATGTATATTTTATTTATTTATTAATTTTTTTTTTTTTTAAACAAAGTAATTTCATTTACGTCACTTTTTTATAATTGGAAAAAGTTCAAAAGAATTTCAAATTAGAAACAGATTTTTTTTGCCAATGTAAATGTCTCTATTTCACTTGCATTCATATTGAACACAAACAGAATATTAACAAGTGGGGATGTAACGATTCACCTGACTCATGATTCGATATAATTTACGATATTAATCTCGTTATACAATGTAGTCACGATTTTTTTAACAAAATTATTTGATAAACAAATTTAAGAGGAAGAGGCCTTTCATTTTTTTCCTAAATGCTGTACATTTTTGCGAAATAATACATTTTTCTGCTATAACTAAATCGCTATTTTTAAAACAAATAAATTCTAAGAATAAAAAAAAAAAGAATAATACAAAGTAAAGACTCATTAATATAAATCAACTAAAACTGTGACCATGCTGAGATTTAACATTTTTAAAACGAATTATCTACATTTCTATGTTTTCTAGCATAAACTGAGGTCTTTGCACCTTTACAATTTCCACCTGCTAAAAAAAAACACAGCGCCCCCTCTGTTCAACAAATGCATTGCGATTTGTTCAACATTTCTACTAGTTTTAATCGTCACATTTTTTAATCGATTTTCAACCAGCTCACGGTGAATCATTACATCCACATTAACAGGACATTTCAACTAAAAATAAACACAAAATATTTTTAATTATGTTAGAAACCTGTACCCATTGTATTTCATAGTACAAAAAAACAACAACACTATGGAAGTCAATGGTTTCCAACATTTTTTAAAGTTCCTTCTTTAGTGGTCGTGACAAGTGAAGGGTGAGAAGTTTTTCATTTTTCGGTGAACTATCCCTTTTTTTTAAAAATAAAAGCCTCGATGGCTTTTTTTCTTTCTTTTTTTTAAGTTTGGTTGTTTTTGTTGAACATTGAACCAAACTCTAACATTAGATAGAAAGTTCCCGCAAATGACTCCATGGTAAAAAATAGTAGCATTATCTTGTGGATCCGGAAATAGGCTGTGGGGTCCAGACACAACAGTGTGTGTGTCCTTACCAGCAGCAGCACTCAGGGTCAGAGGCAGTTAACTGCTCACAGCTGACTTCACGCTATTTCAGCTCCATGAGTGAGTAAACAGTTTTCTCAGTATTGAGCTGTATCGTCAGATGTTAACCTAGATGATATCACAGGCTGCCAAGAGAGTTTGCCAGTGAGAACAGTTATGTGTTGAGACGGAGAGCTAAAGATGATCTGATGAGGTCCGTCAGTCTTACATAACACAGTGGTCAGAGGGTGAGAATGAAAAGACTAAGGAGGAGAAGTGCCTTTAAAAACTGCTCATATGCTTCACTGAGCATTCCTTCCATATAGTCATCATCACCCACATCAAGGAAAAAAAGTTACTTGCACACAGAGAAAAATGGTACAAAATCTGTCACTAGGAAAGGACCATTTATAAATTTTGCACGTTACTCTGTAAAAAATAAATAAATGCAGGGTTCCACAGTCGATTTGTGTTGGGACAACATGGAGGAATTTCAAGTTACCTTCAGTTTTTTTTCTTTCTTTTTTTAATTTAAGTCAATTGAACCTAAACCAATTTAGTCGACCCCCCCCCCATTATAAAAAAAACATAAATAATAAAACATAGCAGACTTTTTAATTGTAATGACACATTTAATGTACATTTTAAGGATCACAACGCTAATCCAGTATTATTGATATGAGCTTCTTAGGGTATATGAGAAAAGTCATATATATATATATATATATTTAATTTATTTAATCTATTTTTTTTAAATAATTTTTAAGGGTTTTTTCACCTTTTATTATGATAGGACAGTAAAGATTTCAGACAAGAAAGCATTGGGAGCAGAGAAAGGGGAACAATCAGCAAAGAACCTGAGTCGACAATCAAACTCGGGTTGCTGTATGCACATTGGTGCTATATGTCGGCGCAAAGTACCACTAGGCTATTGTCGCAGATGAGAAAAGGGATTTTTATCTCTATACAAAAATTTTTGTATAGCAAGGACCACCATTCAGTGTAAATGCTCATACAAATATTTCAAAATATTCATTAGATAAAAACAAACATACTCATTTGATTAAATGTAATAAAAAGATTTTTAGTTAGATTTAATGTTTTAATTTAAATCTACATTTCTGCTAAATTGTAAAGGAAAGTAATTGGTTTTTCAGCATTTTTTTGATAGATGGAAAGTTCAAAAGAACTTTAAATTTGGAACAATTTTTGTAGTAATGCAGATTTCTGAATAAAAGTCTTTCTGTCACCCCAAATTTAAGACCATAGACCACTATATATTTTTTTTTCTTTTAAAAGGTAGGTTGTTTTTGCATTTTTTTTTACCAGGATTACCTTATAACTTTTGTTTAATTATTCATTAAATAAAAAATAAATACAGAAAAAACACATTTTTTTACATTGAAATTACTATATACTATAAAGTTTTGAAAATCAAAGTAACATTTTCCTGAATCAAGGACACATTATGGACAAACCCAATGGGTTATATTTATTAATTTAATACAGATATTAACCCAGCAATTGGTTTAGTCTGTATTACACCCAAAATAATGTTGAAATAACCCAGTATTTTTTTTTCAAACTGTATACTATGAAAAAATATGCAACATTATCTTCATTACACACTGTAAAATGCTGGGTTCCAAACAGTTCCTTCATGTTGTCTAAACACAAATCGATTAAGTTAACCTAATTGCGTTATGTTCAATCCACTTAAATTTGTAAACATAACTAAGTTGTCAAAAAACTGTGCTGATTCAGCTCATTTTAATCAAATAGTTTAAACAAACAGCAAAAACAAAAAAAGTTTTTTGAGTGCTCTGTAAAAAAACTGCTTGGTTCCACACAATTCCTTCATGTTGTCTCAACACAAATTGATTAAGTTACCTTAATTGTGTACAAAATTAAGTGGATTGAACATAAAACAACAAAGTTGTCCTAAAAACCTTAAGAATTTAGTTATTTCAACTCATTTTTTTAAATAAGTAGTTTTGAACAAGCATTTTTTATGGAGTAAATAATCCTGAAGTAGATAAACTAGTGAAACCTCAACAGATAAATGAAGAACTCTGTATTTGTGTCAGGCTGGTGCAGGTTTAATTTTTGTGTGAACTGTTCCTTTAAGGCTCTCAGGGAGAGTGTGGCGTCCGCGACGTGAGGGCAGGGCTCAGTAAACTATGTGATGGGAAATGTGTGAAGGGTCAGTTTCTATGGTACGAGAGGCGACCTGAGCTGATGCAATGAGTCAACACATGAAGGAACTGAATAAACAACCACGCGAGAGGTTTGTTTTCACCTGCCCACTACCAGATCCATCACGCTCAGGCTGAACTCGCAGAGAAAACAGGAGAAGCTGTCCCTGACGTGACACTAAGTGGATTTCAGTTGTTCGAGGGAGCATTCGTGCTGACTGTTGTGTTTTTATGCAAATGATTTGAGCAAAATAACATGACATTTACGTGACTGTCACGATGCAAAAACATGAGTTTATGAGTGTATCTGTCACTTTCCAGCACAGATGTGTAAATATTGTTCAGTCATGATCAGGAAGTGAAATTACAAAGTGTCTTACAGTATAATCCTGAAGTAAGTTATTTTAAAACTTGTTTCATACATAAAATCACATATCGAATCATACGGAGCTATTTTATTATTATTATTATTATTTATTTAAATAGTTTTCTTGTTTTTGTTTCGTTCTTTTTGAGGAAATGCCGTATTACTTTGTTTAAAATTAATTTCAATACGATTATTATTTTTTCATCAAGAACCACCCTTCAGTAAAAAGCATAAATAAATATTCCAAAATATTCCTGAAGTCAGTTTTAGCTTAAAACAAGAACAATTATTTTCCATTCAGGTCATAAACATTTAACACTTGATCTCCCTTTTGAATTACTTGTAAATTAAAATCTCCTCGGCTGATATTTAGTTTTTTATGCTTGAATTTTCCGATCATTTACATGTATCTTGTAGTATTGGAATGATAATAATTTTGAAAGTTTATTGCGTTTAAGTTACAATTTTAAACCATTAAAATTTTCTGTTACCATTCCTACGGTATATGCAAGTTTTTTTTTTGTTTTTTTTACAACTAGTTTTAGTTTTTTAGGGCAACGGTATCTCCAGCAGAAAAGGAGTCTCCACATTAAAAGTGAACAGTGCAGTGGCTTTATATTCACAGAAAAGAAATATCTCCAAAGATGCCTTTTCAACTGTGTTTTTGAAACTAATGAAGACAGCAGAAGCCAATGATTTATTTGAATTATTTAGCCTGACATGTTTACTGCTTCAAAATACTTTACAATTTTCTTAAAATAAACCATAATATATTAAAGGGGGAAAAAAACAATTTTCCCCAGACATGTAAAATGAGCATATTTTAGAGCTGCTTTGCGTGATGTGATTACTGCTTCAAAATAAGTTATTTTTAAAAGTCTGAGTAAAAAACATCATTTCTCCCATTGAACACAATATATTTTATTTTAGGAAACATTTAAACTATTTTGGACCAGTAATGTTTGATCTAAACGTTCCTTTTCTGCTAGAGATAAAGAATAAAAAATAAAATAATTTTGAAAAAAAAAAAACTTACACACACCTTAGGATTGGTATAACAGAAACCTTGACTTTTCCAAACTGCGGTAAACCTTGAAACTGTAACATCATTAGACGTTGATTTTTTGTTGTTGTTGTGTTTCGGTTGTGTTAGAAAGTAACCAAAATGCAACATCTTTCCGATGTTGACGTTGGGTTCTGACATGAACCTTATTTTAATTTTTAAACAAAATGCAGTGTCCCATGACGTTGAGGTACAATGTCAATCTGACTCCATGTAGACGTCCTTTGCCTGCTGGGCTTGTCAATTTTTAAAAAAGTTACACATTTTCACAGAAATATATCTCTTATGATGAATTAGACGTGAAAAATAAATTTTATGGGTAAAAATAGATTTTTCCTTTAGGCCAAAATCAGTCAAATTTTAAGAAAAGATTGAGTTACTTGAAGATATTTTGTAAATATTTAAAAACTTAATTTTTGATTAGTAATATGCATTGCTAAGGACTTCATTTGGACAACTTTAAAGGTGATTTACTAAGTTTTTTGTTTGGTTTTTACCATCAGATTTCAGATTTTCAAGTAGTATCTCGGTCAAAATACATACAAATTTACTAAAATATTTTCTCTAATAATAATTTTTATAAGTAGTTGTATCTCGGCCAAATATTGTACTGTCCTAACAACAAATACATCAATAAAATCTTATTTCTTCAGCTTTTAGATGAGGCATAAATCAGAATTAAAAGTAAAATGGACATTCATGACTAGTTTTATGGTCCAGCGCCTCTCATATCATCATCTTTTGTATGTTTTTAACATTCAAAACATCTCATTTCTAATTCATGTACTATACATTTGCGCAATAAAACACAACATCTAGATCATTTTCATTGTGAGATTCATTACCCCCCCAAAAAAGCATGTTTTTCAGCAACAAGTGCAAAGAGGTTATATAATTCGAGCGTGAGCAACTGTGAGTGTTCCTACCTAATATAGAAAGGAGATATTGGTCTTTCATCTTCTTGTGGGCTGGAATGGAGAAAAAAAACAAACAGAACAAAAAAACCGAGGTCAGAATCACCGAACAGCTTGCTCTAAATATATCTGGTATTTGTCAGAGTAAACAAAACAGTTTTTTTGAGCACATGGGCCGAGTGTCTAAGAGTACCTATTGTCTGGGGAACAATGCACACGTAGTGCCGCCGTTCGGAGCTTTTGTTTGACTTGTCTCCAGTAATTACTACAGCTGCAAAGAACCATATCCACTTCACTTTTGCTGGAGACCGGCCAGAAAAACACGATGCGCTCAGGAGTGGACGGTTCACAGATTCAGATTTGTCGGGAATTAATATCACAATGGAAAGCAAAACAATCCACATCTCCGGGAAACCAGTGGGACTGCATTAGCACCAATAAACAATGGCTAACATGGTAAAAACCAGGCTCAGAGGAAAAACAGGCGACTTTATCATCATTCGTTGGATTTGGAACAAAATGTCTGTGGAAATGTGGCAAATGGAGCAGAGAGTTTGACACAAAAAATAAAAAAATAAAATCTGCCAGATTTTTTTTAATGCAATAAAATTGATCGAAGACCAAAAAAAAGTACAATATTGTCGCTGTAGTAAATTTAAAGTGGAAACTCTCTATAAAAGTATAATAGTAAGGTAATAATAATAATATAATAATTTATTATATATATTATATAATCTTTTATAATGAAGATTGTCAAAACAGCTTATCATAGAAGTTCTTGTAAATTGAAATGGTGTCAGTCCAGTGTTCAGAGTTGAAGTTCAGTTTAGTTCAGAGTGGTTTAGATTCACTGCTGAAAGTCCAAACACTGAAGAGCAAATCTATCGATGTGCAGCTCCACAAGTCCCAAATCAAGCAAGCCATATGTTAGGGCTGCACAATATAAAAAAAAACTGATATTGCAATATTTAGTTTTTCTGCAATACATATTAAAATTATGTTAAAATTTCACAAGATGAATCTATTTGGAAAGAATTCACCATTTTACATTAAGATGATTTAATTTTACTGAATCAGCATAAAATGTACCAAATTATACAAAAAAAATGTATACACACAATTTAATAAATTAAAGCCAAGATGAAAACAATAGAACGAAGATAAAATGAAATAGATATCGCTGCATAGTTTTCAGAGGAGTCTAAAAGTTTGAGGTACAGAAATTCGATAATGAAATGAAAAACAGCACTTTATAGTCTTTGTTATGTAAATAATTTAACACAATCCATCCTTGTGACAAACTTGTCCAAGTAGTTAATATTCATTTGAAATTGCTTGGCATACTATTGCACATTTACACATTGCTATATCGATGCTAAAACGCTACATAGGCTAAAAAGCTACATAAGTTTATAGGCGGTGCACATGAGAATTGAGTAAAAATATATAATTAACCAGAAAACTAATAAATAAAATGGAAAATTAGCTACTTTTTCATGTTTAAGGAGCAAAGGAAGAGTTCAAATGCAAAAACCTCTAAATGCCATCTAAAAATTTCCTTCAAAAACAAGCATTTTTCAAGCATCTTCTATGTTTATGTTAAGTTTTTTCACATTACAGGCAATGAAAATACACTAACTTATAAAAATCTTGTCGCCTATTTAAGTTTTAGGATCAACAAATAATCACTTCTAGTTGATCTGTTGGTCTCAGATGTGGCTTATATGAAAGGCAAAGGCCTCTAGATTACGCTTATTTTACCAAAATAAAATCTGATCATGCCTTGATTTTTAAGTATTTAATTAGGACAGTAAGTAAGGTCTGACTTAGTTGAGACAAAAGTCTTGTCACTTAACAGAAATAATGTTTAGTATAGAATATAAACTCATGCTGCAGTGGAAAAAGAGTTAACATTGTGTATGACTCCCATGAGCTTGGAGGACTGCATCCATACATATCTGCATTGACTCAAATCACTTAATAATAAAGCCATCTGGAACGGCAAATAAAAGCGTTCTTGCAGGAATCACAGAGTACATCAAGATTCTTTGGATTCTTCTTCAATGCCTCCTCCATCTCACCCCTAGACATGTTCAATAATGTTCATGTCTGGTGACTGGGCTGGCCAGTACTGGAGCACCTTGACCTTCTTTGCTTTCAATATCTTCGATCATGAATTTTCCTTCTCCAAACTTGACTGATATCTGTGAGAATCTTGGGGCCATGTGGGTTCAGTAGGTCTTCTGCAGTGTTTGTGATGATTGGTACGCAGCTCAACAGATGACTCATCAGAAAATTCGACCTTCTGACACTTTTCCAATTGATCAACTAGAAGTCAAGTTATTATTGTATTATATTAACACAACTGGGATCAGTGACAAGACTTTTGTCAGGTAGTGTGTTTATCAGCATAAAAGTTAAATTACTTGACCCACTGACAAAAGAAAAATGCTCCTTTTAAAAGAAAAAAGTTTAGATGACATTTAGAGGTTTTTGCATCTGAACTCTTTAAATATAAATGTAAAATAATAATTGAATGCATTCAAAAGATAACAAATCAAAAATTTAAATATAAAAATAACAATTAATAAATAGCAAAAGTCTAGACTGGAAGACAAGACTTTTTTATGTAGCTGAAAATATAATTAAAAACTACTTGTGATCAATTTAGTTGTTATTTCTGAACATTTTCTTTTAAAGAAGAGATGCAAAGGTGACTGAAGGGCGCATTTATTGAGTGACTTGGCATGCGATTTACAGAAGTACGTGCAACATTGCCATGAACATTGTTTTAAGACGTGCGTCTGTGTGCGCACGCGTGTGTGTGCGCTTGAAAGGGGAAGTCAATAATAAAGCATTGGCAACAATCAGTGCAAACTATTCAGCTCTTATTTACACTGTATTCAGAAAAGGTCAGTTTGGCTCCAAAACAGCTCTCGGATCACATGATTTCTGGTCAATTTGTGTATGTTGTGGTGCTTCCCTTTTGTTGTAAATGCGTAAGTTGCATTCTTACCGTAAACCCAGCTAAGAATTAGGGTACCGCACAGTACCTTAAAAGACGTTTCGCAAGCTTGCGCAGGGAATATTTTTCCACAGCACTCGAGCTATTAAGTGGTGTTACACTGTCTGACAAGGGTATTAAAATAATGACTGCCGTCATGAATTACAAAACGGAAATCCTGCTTAACCACCACCTCCCTGAGTGAACAACAAGGCCCTTTTAAAAAGCTTTTGTGTGCTGCGGGATATAATGGAAAATTACCACTTGACTGCATCATTATAATGATCATAACTGAAATCAGTGCATTAATCTACAGATTTCCGTCACGAGACCTTTCGCTGGATGCATTTCTGAGATGGATATGCTTCGGCAGTCACAGAAGTACGCTGTAATCCATCTAATATTTGGCACAAAGGCGAGATTGCGGGATTGCTTTGCATTTCAAGAGACCACAGGAAGATGCAAGGTCCACATATACATACAGAAAGTGACAGCAAGCTGACAACAGAGCTGGATCCACTCAAATACTCTGCTCTTGCCTGAAATACAGGGCTAATTATTGGAAAACTGACTTGTCTGGTGAAATATTACAGTTCAATGTTCTTTAGTGCCCCCCTCCATGTTTTCAGTATTGTAGTTTAGGGTAGTATTTTTCCAATAGGCATTATTTTCACAGTATTTTAAAATCGTGATAAGCCATGAACCAAACCAACAAGTGAATTGTAACAATAACCAAAAGAAACAAAACCAAAAGAATTGTAACAATAACAAAGAAATGTAAAGTATGTATACTTAACGGATTAGAAAGAAAAACAAGTACAATCCCATTAAGCATTTCAAATGACGATTGAATTAAAAATTGAGAAATACACTCACTGGCCACTTTATTAGGTACACCTTACTAGTACCGGGTTGGACCCCCTTTTGCCTTCAGAACTGCCTTAATCCTTCGTGGCATAGATTCAACAAGGTACTGCACTGCAAAACATGCTTTTCTTGCTTAGATTTTTTGTCTTATTTCTAGTCTAAATATCTAAAATTTCTTATATTAAGAAGCATTTTCTAGACAAGCAAAACAAATTGTTTTTATTTGAGAAATAATATGCCAATATTAAGTGAGTTTTTCCTTAAAACAAGCTAAATAATCTGCCAAATGGGGTAAGCAAATTAATCTTGTTTTTTCTTTTGACGTAAGATTATTTTGCTTACCCCATTTGGCAGATTATTTTGCTTGTTTTAAGGAAAAACTCACTTAATATTGGCATATTATTTCTCAAAACAAGACAGTATGTTTTGCTTGTCTAGAAAATTCTTCTTGATTTAGGAATTGTTAGATATTTGGACTAGAAACAAGACAAAAAATCTAAGCAAGAAAAGCATTTTTTGCTGTGTGGAAATATTCCTTAGACATTTTGGTTCATACTGACATGATAGCATCCCGCAGTTGCTGCAAATTTGTCAGCTGCACATCTATGATGCCAATCTCCTGTTCAACCACATCTTAAATGTGCTTTATTGGATAGAGATATGGTGAATGTGGAGGCATTTTGAGTACAGTGAACTCATTGTCATGCTCAAGAAACCAGTCTGAGATGATTCACGCTTTATGACATGGAGCATTATCCTGCTGGAAGTAGCCATCAGAAGATACACTGTGGTCAGAAAGGGATAGACATGATCAGCAGCACCATCACACCAACACCACCACCAGCTTGAACCGTTAATAAAAGGCAGGATGGATCCATGCTTTCATGTTGTTGGCACCACATTCTGACCCTACTATCTGAATGTTGCAACAGAAATCAAGACTCAACAGACCAGGCAAGGTTTTGCAATCTGCTATTGTCCAATTTTGGTGAGCCTGTGTGATTTTGTAGCCTCAGGCACAATTGTAGACTGGCACCAACAACCATGCCACGTTCAAAGTCAATTAAATCACGTTTCTTTCCCATTCTGATGCTCGTTTTGAGCCGCAGCAGATTGTCTCGACCATGTCAAGATGCCTAAATGCATTAAGTTGCTGCCATGTGATTTGCTAATTAGAAATTTGCGTTAACGTGCAGTTGGACAGGTGTACCTAATAAAGTGGCCGATGAGTGTATATCACTGTTTATTTAAACTTGTGGCTTATATTTATCTTGGTGTGTGTGATGTAGAGTGTATATATACATTTATTTATTAAGTGTTTTGACAATGTTGCAGCATTTTGGTCATTTATTACAGTACAGCATCATCATTGAGTTTTATTTGACAACAAATTCTGCAGGTACAATTATTGTTTCAAATTATTTGCAATAATTTGAACATATGGTTTTACCAAAAGCATATACAGTACCATCTAGTAACAATATCAACGTTTTATAAACTATAATTAAAAATCTAGTTCCCTATGTAGAAAAGGTAATGGAGTTTTTACTACTTAAAACAACTGTTTTTAAGAGTTCCTACTTAGATGTGCTTAGCTTTAATAGCAGGTTAGGCATGTTGTCCCGGGAGAGAACCCTGAGCTCTGAGATACTTGCGCCCAAGGCTCCCGCCCAGTCAATAAGCATATAAGGGGATCCAAGGTCAGGCAGGTCTCGAGAGCTCCCCCTTAGAAAAAGGAGGAAGAGGAGGATATGGGGTGGAAGGGGGATTCTTCCAAAATGAAGATAGAGCAGCAGGGAGAAAACTATCTATTTATTGTAAGCTTGGATCACTTTGATTGGATTATTACTGATTACAGATGGACAGCCATTCATGATCAATCATATCAAGTGCTCCTCTTGAAATTAGTTTATGAAATTTCACTTGATGAAATTGAATGAAAGCAACAATAAACATGCTAAAATTGTATGATTTACATTGGCATAGTCATGAAGATGATGTTGTTCACAAATAGGAACCAAGTGTAGGACTCGATAATCAAACGAAAGGTACTGTATTTGATTAGTTATTCAGATTACAGTAGCAGGGTTTTCATCCAAACGTGAAGTTAATCTTTTTTAAAGTTTGCAAAAAAAGAAAAAACGATTTCCAAATGCAAATTAGGTTCATTTCCATAAAGTGTTTAGTGATACGGACTGTAGTATTGATAATCTAGTAACCAACAAACAATTGCTTATTCGGCATATGTGTTTCCATCTGCCATTATTTGCATTTGTATAGTCCAAAACCATCTCAATTGATCATATATACAGTTCTTTTTGTGAATTATCAGATTTTCTTTCAAAATTTGACATTTCCATAATTTTTTTTCATGCGATACCTAAAAATGTGCTGCAAACCCAAATACTTCTCATTGAAAAAATGTGCATTTATAAATTGGGCACCATAACAGTTTAACACCAGTGAGCCTGTATTGGAATATATTTACCCCAGACAGTGTTGCATAAGTGTTTCAGGTACAGACACTCACATCTATTGTTCATTATTGACACTCCTCCATGCTTGTGGTGCTGTGTAAACGAACATCTAATTGTGGAGCATCATAAGTTATTACATTTTCAAACACGTTGAACCTGTCTGAGAAAGGCATAGCTCAGCCATGTAAATTCAGTCATTGTTTGACTATATAGTATGTTCTTATCCGCCTTTTTTTTGCAATATGGAAGTATTTTCTACACGTGTTAGGACTTCCAGTTCATTTGACTCTTTGGGTGGCTGGGAACAACAAATAACAGTAAACAGTTTAAATCAGCGTCCTTATGACATTACAATATGTTAGGGATAAATTACATTCAGGAGGTTGTTTTCTCAAAATAAAGCCCGACTTTTGCCTATTGACTCACCAATTACAATCGTGTATTCCAATTAGTATAACAAGCTATTGTCATTAGATACAAATGAACGCAAATGAATGAGACCCTAAAGGCTGATTTATACTTCTGCGTCAAATGGCGGCATATGCTACGTCGCTGACGCATAGCCCTTCGCTGTGGCCATCGGCGTTGCTGACGTGCACCTTTAAAAAAACGTAACTACACGTCGCAACGACGCATAGCGCAAGCTCTGTGATTGGTCGGCTTGGTAGCGCTGACGAGTCTGGGCGGGATCGAGAGCCGCGCGAATGGTGCGAGCCTGATTTAGCGATTGTTTACAAGTGTGGAGTTCCGTTAAGGAGAGTTTTGTTTTGTGTTTACCTCATGGTTAAAGTTGTTGCACGTCCGCCGGTTCCTGCCTCAAAATTAGCGAATTTGAGCCACTTGTACATCCCGGAAGTGTTCAGGAAAAGCAAAACAGCAGCGAAGAAACTCGACTCAGAGAAAAATTTACACCTCACTGCCAACTTTTGGAAGTGTTAATGCAGACCAACAGAGACAGCGCACAGAAGTATAAATGCACAGCTATGGGTGTTGCATGCACCGTGGGTTACGCCGGTCACTTGACACAGAAGTATAAACCAGGCTTCAGTCTCAACACATTTAACTTACGTTGGCTCTGAAAAAGAACAACATTTAAACAAAATTAACAGTATGAAAAACTATGACTACCTCAATAAAACTGGATTTTAGATTAAAATTACATTTCTCGTGCTAATGATTCAGCTTAACCTCATGATTCTAGGCTCAAGCTAACATCTGGCATATAAAAGTCATCTGCTTGCAGCCAAATGATTAAAAAAAGGCATGAGTCATTAGCATCATTTTCTGTGATTTTACAACACATATTTATTGAGTCATAAAAGGACAAGGGTTAAAATGGAAAAAGGAGTAAGGTAATAAAATGTTAGATTTATCTGCTAACACTGCTGTGATTTAACCAACAGATAAGACAAAAATGGAGTATATTTAGATTGTAATGTTTTGTCACAGTTTGAAATTATGTTATGGTGCCACCTCTTTTTTCAGAGTAAAATAATCCCAGTATTCCAGTAACCAGAAGGAAATTGCTGAGAAGCTTAGATAAGCATTTCAGAGTTTTAAAGCTTTGAAAACATGTGCACCTGATCTGCTCTTTTCAAGATTTCACAGGATTATTGCTGCTCTGAAATCTTTTTTACTGAATTTCTGTAGCCATAAAGATAAAGAATGTAACCTAAAATAAGTAATTAACCCGCATGTGTGGGTATTGTTTAACATGGTGATAAGCTATCACATGTTTGTTTTTATTGCATTGTGCTGTTTTGCTGCTCTTTATATACAAACTATTGTTTATAAATTGCTGTAGAAAGGAGATTTTTTTTTTTGTATTTCTTAATCATGTTTGATAAGAAAATAATGATCGCGTGTTTATAAAGTAAAGGGATGCAATGAAAGTGTTACAAAAGATTGCTTATATGATTTTGAAAAATGCTGTCCTTTGAACTCTTTTGAGCAACAAAACATTCAACATTGTTTTTAACAATAATATTAAATTGATTTCAGAATTATCGTGTGGCGTAGAAGACTGTAATGCTGAACATAGCTTAGCATTACATCAATAGATTGCATATACACTGTCAAAAATCATAAATTACGAAAACTTCAAATTAAGGCAACCAGCATCAGGACATTTTTAAGTTTACTCAACTTAAAAGTCAACGGTGTCTATGTTTATAAGAATTAGAAAAATCAGTGATTCCTGTCCAATCAAATCGCACATAGAAGGTAAATGGCATAAAAATTAACTACGTGAAGACATGGGCGATTTATAATTGCAGAAAACTGTTTGGAAGCATTAAAAGTGTCCAAGAAGATGTCCAAAATCTTTACACGCATTGACCCAGAGACTTGTTTAGATGCATGTCACTGATGAGAAGATGACGGATGTTAAACAGCCCTAAACACCCAGCAGGCACGGTACCTCAACATGACGTCAGATTGACGTTGTACCTCAACGTCGTGGGGACGTTGCATTTTGTTTGGAAATGAAAATCAGGTTGACATCAGAACCCAATGTCAAGCCGACCTCAATGTCTTAACGTCCAACCTAAAATCAACCAAATATCAATGATGTTACTGCTTGACGTTGTGTGGACTTTACCACTATGATGTCTATCAGATGTTGAATTTTGGTTGCCATACCTGACGAATAAATGTCTGTATTTGTCATCAATATGATGTTGGTTTAAGATGTTGACTCAGTACTAAAACACTATAGATCGCTGGAAAACACTCACAAGCTCTAATGGACTACAGATTCCCCATTTCATGGACTACAACTCCATACATGCGCTCCGTTCACGCACACATGTTCCTGATCCCGACTGATTGCACACACACCACCGGAGCATTTTCAAGGACTGATTGCACACACTATTTAAGCTGCATGCACAGATACCTCGGGATATTGTAATGTTTTCATGTCTGAGTATTTTCCTGTCTGGAAATTTTTTTGGTAAACTTTCAGTTGTATGTTTAATTAACTAGAAATATGAAGTCCTAATAATTTAAAACTTTGTTTACAAAACCTGATAGTTTAAGTAACTGCAAATAATCAAAAGTTAAGGAAACAAAAGTTTCAGGCAATTGGCTTCAGAAGATTTTTGAGTTTGAGTCACAGAAAACACAGGCAACCAACATATTCAAAAATAAAATTAAATAGTTTTTTAAAAGTCATGAACAATTGAACAATTTTCAAAAACAAACAAAAAAGAGAATAAAAACAGGTTGTTTTATTTGTAAACTACAAAAAATATCTGTAAATTAGCAGCTTCTCTTATTTTGTTATTCATGTTTTTGTTTTTCCACATTTATTTATGCGATTGAATTGCATTGTGGAACCTTGAAGATTCTTCAAACAACTTATAACCTTGAAGTACTGAAAAGTGACTTTTATGTGACTTTTATTTTTACTAGTTTAAAGTGATATTGTCTGTGTTGGTGTTGTATATTATGCTGCAAAAATCTTGTAATAAGCTGCCAGCACATTTTATGTTATTTCTGACTCATTTCTCTCTATATTCTTTTTTGCTTATAAATTATATTATTTTAAATTACTAAATTGTCAATAAAAGTTACTTTGTTAAACCGTAGAGTTGAATTTTCCACATTAAAAGTCAATTGCAGGTCCCATATTGCAATTCACAACTGTAAATAAATGGAAAACACTTAACAGAACAATTAACAGATATTTTTACAGTATAGTTTGGTTCTCTTGGTTCAAACAATAATACATTTAGCCCTGATTTACTTAGAATTTACGGTCTCACATTTATGTTCAAGCCCTAGGACCTTTAAACAAATGTTGTAATGACAGGACAACAGTGCTGTGTGCTGGGCTAAACACACTTATTGTATGTCTAAACATTATATTTATATTTTGCTATTGTAAACAGGAATTCCCTCATCACACCAACCATTTTATTTTTAACAAGAAAACAGGTCTGCTTGAGGATTTTCTTTATTTCAGGGTTGCAGCTTGTTAATTCTCATTCTATTTTTGGCTTGTTTGGATGTCATTAGTCTGAGTTGCATTCATATATTAGCCAAATTGCACCAAAGTTCAAATGGAAACAGATTGACACCCATATTTTCAGAGGTCTCGCTCTGTTTGTTTTGTGCATAGCAAGGTGGCAACCTATTCTGTTCAGCTGAACTGTCAGAGCCGTCACACCAGAGTTGCTTTTAAGAGTAGGTCAAATGGTTTTCCAGGAAATATCCCATTTGCAGTTTGTAATGTAGCTGTCATTCAGTGTAAACTCTCTGCAAAGTTGCTAAAAATAAGTATGATATATAAAGTATCTTATAAATCTTATGAAGACCTAAGTCTTATAAAAGAAAGAGTCGACTCTGAAAAGCCTTAACAAATTATTATATTTTCGATTCTTTTTCCTGCTCTTGTAAACTTCTGCACGGTCAAAGTGACACATTAGCATAATCCCTGCCTATCCACAAAATTTGAACACTCTGAAATGGGCGTTTAGTTTCACATACAGAATAGATACAGAACTGCCAATCAAAACAGACTTGGCTAGCTGACCAATCAGAGCAGAGTTGGCTTATGGAAGGGAGGGGCTTACAGACCTTAAGCCTCAAAGCGATTCAAACAAACTGAATCAAAATCATTCCAGAATAATCCTGATATTAAATGCATATTAGCATAAAAACGCATTAAAAATATGCATATTTGATGCATTTAAAGCTGTTGTAGGGAACTCCGGACACTTTAAAATACCATGTGACATTCTGTTGAATAAAAAAAAAAAACACTTTTCCACTGTCATGCAGAATGGTTTTAATATGATTACAAATTATTCTCACCTGGGAATTCTAAGAAAGGTTTGACAATTGTTAAAAAACGTGACAACTTGAAGTCGCCACTCTTTTGCATGGCTGCCAATTTCTCCATAGCTGGTTATTCAAAACACGCTATTTATTTATCTTTGTTAATCAACGAAATAAATGTCTGGATAAAAAAGTAGTCCCAAAAACTGAAATATTTGCTAATCGCCCATATTGCAGTTTATGTAACACTTGCATTGGCAAGGCAATTAATGGCGCATTTGTATTGCATTCCAAATAGTTCCAATATCAGCACTCTGGGAAATAAAACCAAATCAAATAAAACTAAATGCTGATTGGACCAGATGAGTACGGAATGGAGTGGTTTAACAATAAAAACCACTCAGAACAATAGTAGTAAATGAGCTAAACATAACCTGTCTAGTGTAAAGGTGTCTAAATGTGCACTGACCTGTTGAAGGTTCCTGTTGATCTAGCAGGGCTCATGGTCACGTTCATGCTGTCAGCACTAGGGCTGAAACTCCCGTCTGGACTGTGCAGATGAAACTGATCTCCAGCACCTGAGCTTCGGTCTGGAAGATGGGGCGAAGGTCTGGAGACTGGATCACCAGAGGGAGTCGGTTGAGGAATAGATCTGGACATAGCTTCTGTCTTAATCTTCTTCACCTGAAATATAAAAATGAATAGACTGATTAAAGAATAAAAAAGAGAATGAAGCTGGGGGTTTTGATTATCTTTAGTGCAAACTGTTACAAAAATGACCTGAGGAATTATATATGATAAAACTTTAGACGTACCACATAGAACTAGTGTGGTAAATGCAAAATTTAAGGTAGAACTGCCTAAGAATGTCCTTTTGACATGAAATAATAATCATGTTTAACTGAAAACTATTTGAATTTATTTAGACTGATTAATTGTTTGGTTACATTTAGTTTCTTTGAGCTTTTAAGAGTTTTTGCAAGGAAAAATCAGCAAAAAATAAAGAGAGTAATTTTGTTAAAAAAAAATTATAACAATTGGTGTCAAAAAAGTATTGTTCAGGAACCAATATCGAAATCAAAGTATCGTATCGAAAAGGTTTAAACGATACCCAGCCCTAGGCAATAATGAACAAACAATGTGATGGTTTGTACCTGAAAAATGCATTTAACACTGTAAATATAATCTCATACAGGCTTACTAATGTTTTACCACATGATTTTATTTGTATAGGATGTAATATTCCTGTGATGATGTTGTTGATATTACCGCACAAAAAACAACAGTAAAACCACACACAACATCCAATGTCACATTTTGTGATACCAAACAACACTCTCGTTTTGCTTGGCTCATTTATTGTGTGGTAAATTTAAGTTGTATGGATGAAGTCCTCCAGAATTACCACATTTTTTGTAAGGAAAGTTATGTAAAAATAAGTTTAGCGCATGTTTGTTGTGTTAATGTATTAAAATATGTTTACATTTCTGTAGTATTTACCACAGGATTGTGTCATATTGTATATATTATTCTTGTAATATTCTTGTAGGTATTACCATACAAGCAAAACAACAGAAAAAACCCATTCAGTCGTAATCCTGTCCTATTTTGCTTGGCTTATTTGTTTTGTGGTAAATTTAAGTTTTATTAATGAAGTACTCCAGAATTACCACATTTTTGTAAGGAAAGGCATGTAAAATTAAGTTTAACACATATTTGTTATGTTGATGTATTAAAAGATGTTCACATTTTTGTAGTATTTACCACAGGATTGTGTCATATTTTATGTACTGTTCCTTTAATATTACCATACAAGAAAACACCAACAGAAAAACCACATAAAGCATTCGATTGTAAATATTGTGATACCAAACAACAGAAAAGGCTGTGGTAATCCTGTCATATGTGTCTTGACTCATTTGTTGTGTGGTAAATTTAAGTTGCACTGATGAAGTACCACAGAATCACCATGTTTTTGTAAGGGAATGTGTGTTAAAAAAAAGTTTAGCCCGGTTTATTGCGTTAATGTTTATATTTTATTCGCATTTCTGTAGCATTTACCCCAAGATTGTGTCGTATTTTATGTACTATTCCTGTAATATTCTTGTTGGTATTACCATACAAAAAACATCAACTGAAAAACCACATACAGCATTCGATTGTAAATTTTGTGATGCCAAACAAACAGAAAAAGCTGTGCAAATCCTGTGATGATTTTGCTTGGCTCATTTGTTGTGTGGTAAAGTTAAGTTGTATTGATGAAGTAGCCCAAAATTACCACATTTTTGTAAGGTAAGGCATTTAAAAATAAGTTTAGCACATACTTGTTGCGTTAATGTATTTTATTATGTTCACATTTCTGCATTATTTACCCCATGATTGTGTCTATTTTCATGTACTATTCCTGTAATATTCTTGTTGGTATTAACATACAAACAAAACAACAGAAAAAACACATTCAGCATACTACGGTAAACCTTTATCATACTGTACAAAGAAAAAATCTGTGGCAATCCTGTCATATTTTGCTTTGTTGTGTAGTAAATTTAAGTTGTATTGATGAAATCAGCACATTTTTTGCAATAAAAGGTGTGTATAAATAAGTTTAGAGCATATTTGTCTTACCTTGCTAACCGATAACGGCACTACCTGGCGAAAACCTGTCGAATAAGTGTAATATGCAAAAAATCGCACTCGCAGATAAGCCAAGTCGGGTTCAGGTCGACTCATTGCCAATTAACGATGAGAACAACTAGCTGAGCTTCAAATAAACAACACCCATGTATTACAGGACCTTAAACTAAACGAAATCGCAGTCATTCAATCAGTCTGCAGCTGTAAATCTGTTTCGCCTCAAGAGACAATTGAAATTTAAACCTAGCATTGATTTCTGAACAACAGCCCATCAGAAGCAATGACCAAATGTACCTCGCTTTGCAAATGAGATCATGCAATATATTCACGTAACACAAAAGACTACAATAGGATTAGATTGATCCTCCGGCCACTTAGTCGGGAAGGCTCAGACGGTCAGTAGGTAATGGCTTTGACTGGGGTAAAGAGGACTCTATCGATTGTAGTCCACGTGGGAGTCATTTAAGGCACAGTAACTGAGTGAGATCTGGACATCGATACGCTAATGTGTTAATGATGCAAACGGCAACCGGGAAAATCATTGTTTCATTGAGTTCTGCATTAAAAGCCTTGCAATGACTGATTAGAGAAAGGTTGGAGAGTTGACATCACAGGTTACCATGGAGTACATGAAACAGTCACCTTCCTGTGAAGAGTTCAGGCAGTTCACCATCATATAAAGCAAATGTAGAGCTTTTGAGAGTCTCAGAATATATAGTGCACCAGTGGTGGAAAGAGTAGTGAAAAATCATACTGAAGTAAAAGTACCATTACTTGCCTAAAAATGTAGTGCAAGTAGAGTAAAAGTATCTGTTGTAATTATTACTCAATGTATTTTGGTCATCATACAGCAAACATCCGTCATCTTCTCATCAATGACATGCATCTAAACAGTCTCTGGGTCATTGCGTGTAAAGATTTTGGATATCTTCTTGGACACTTTTAATGCTTCCAAACAGTTTGCTGCAATTATAAATCGCCCATGTCTTGGGCTAGTTCATTAAGAGGCGATTTACCTTCTATCTGCAATTTGATTGCACAGGACTGATTTTTCTAATCCCCATAGACTGGAAAAAAATACAGTAGTGACTGCAGGTTGAAGGAAAGTAGTGGAATAAAAGTACTCAATGTACTCAAGGGAAAGCAAAAGTACACAATTTTAAAACTAGAGTACAATTAATAAAGCACAATTTCTGAGGAAAAAAAAAAAGATTACAGTACTTTAAGTATGTAATTTAAATTGTAATTTGTTATCTTACACCACTGTAGTGCACTAATTATATATTGTTTTTAAACACTAACACATACACACTAGTGCCTTTCACACATACTGTAGACTTTACTTGGGCGAGACGCCAAGGTATATTAACAGCCACCCACATATAGTTAGTGACACATTTTTTACTATGATTACTATGGTTAAAATAGTGTAAAATCTCTGCAGACCCACAGAGACGCACCTTTTTGGAATTTAAAAAATTTGTCCGGCTGGGCTTTCTAAATGTCCTAAAATGTCCGGGAATTCATCTTTTGCTTTGACTTTCTATAGCTGTCGTTAATCGTATGCATTTGTGCATTACCTGTCAACTTAAGCCTACTTTCGCTTGGCTTTGCAGCTGACTGTGGACGCACAGCCGTAAGACCGAGAGAAACATTAAATAATTCATTCTTGAATCGACTAAGAAAAACTTTACTATATACTAGAGGTGTGAATCTATACTGGTCTCACGGTTCGGTTCGGTTACGATTATCATGCCTTCGGTTCAATTCGATATCTCGGTGCATTACGGTGCATTGACGATGCTTTCTATATACAGTGTTATATTTTAGGGGGGAGGCTATAACAAGCTGTCTGTATAAACACACAGACACACAGCACCACACTGTCTCTCATTCACACACATACACAAACATAGACAGCAACAAACAAATAAACAAACAAACACACACACAAACACACACTTAAGCCCTCGCAACAGGGAGAGCTCGAGCTGAGCGTAGCAGAAAAACGAAAAAAAGCTCCTCTCAGCGCGAGCTCTCCCAGCTAAACACATATTGCGAGGGCTTAAACGGAGCAGTGCTCGTAATGTCGAGTGAAAAAAAATAAAAAAACATCTGTGAAACATAACCAGCTTTGTCTTTTTGTAGGAAACACACTTTAGATCTTTTTAGGGTAAGAGGTTTTTGAGTTATTGCCGTCTAACACTGAATGTGTCAGGAATATCGAAAACAAAACTAACTGAACTGTGCTCATTTCTGGCGCCCCCCTGGATATACAGCGCCCTTAGCATTTGCCTATACTGCCTATGCCACGGGCATATTTTGTAAATACTCGCGCTCACCTCCCTCGCGACAGATCGCATAGGAGATAAATGACGTCAGTACATAATAACCGGTTATGATTATTACTGAACTGATACCGAATTGTCTGCGTCTGCATCACGGTGCACCGAAGAAACAATTAATTTTGACACCCCTACTATATACTCTGAGAAGTTGACATGACTGGTCTAAACTGGCTGCAATATATATATGTCCACCAAAATATCATAAAAACTTACAAAAAATATCTTTAAAATGTATATAAACTGCAAAAAAATCAACAACATGAATTGTTCATAATTCCATTAAACATTTTACTTCTAAAATAAAACAATTGTTAAAATACAGTACACTCAAAAAATGACGTTTCCTGTTTGTTCAAACCACTGATTTAAATTGAGCAGAAACAACACAATTCTTGAGTTTTGTTTGGGGACCCCTTTAATTGTTTTACGTTCAACCCACTTAAATTTGTAAAAATGAATAAGTTCACTTAATTCCTTCATGTTGTCCCAACTCAAATCGATTGTGTAGAACCCAGCATTTACAGCGTAACACACCTTTAAAATAGAATAGCTATCTTGATTGATTTTAAAAGCTTAAGTACAGATCATTACTGCTGTTTACATTATAAGTATGTGTGTAGATAAACTAGTTACTCATTGACTGTAGATAAGAGGTCAGACTTTTAAATATAGATAGAAGACTTGTATGCTCTCCAATGCTGACTTAATCAATATTATTACATATTATTACATTTTAACAGAAACTTTGGTATTGCAAATCAGAGATTTCAAAATTATAATTTACTCCAGCATTTACATTATTGAGGTAAACGTGATGCAGCTTTTCAGGATTGCAGGATGTAATATGTTTACTGTCACTTTGGATTAATTGAATATACACTACCTGACAAAAGTCTTGTCGCCTTTCCAACAAATAATAAGTTGACTTCTAGTTGATCATTTGGCATCAGATGTGGCTTATATGAAAGGCAAAGGCCTTTAGATTAAGCTTATTTTACCAAAATATAATATGATCATGGCTTGATTTTTAATTATTTCATTATGACAGCAAGGTCTGACTTTGACAAAAGTCTTGTCACTTAACAGAAATAATGTACAGTATAGAGTAACAGACATTGGATTAAGAATATATAATAAAGAAATATAAAGATAAAGAAAATATAAAAGGCAGTGGAGAAAAAATTCATATTGTGTATGACTCCCATGAGCTTAGAGGACTGCATCCGTACATCTCTGCAATGACTCAAATAATTTATTAATAAAGTCATCTGGAACGGCAAAGAAAGCGTTCTTGCAGGACTCCCAGAGTTCATCAAGACTCTTTGGATTCATCTTCAATGCCTCCTCCATCTTACCCCAGACATGCTCAATAATAATGTTCATGCCTGGTGACTGGGCTGGCCGGTCCTGAAGCACCTTGACCTTCTTTGCTTTCAGGAACTTTAATGTGGAGGCTGACGTGTGAGAAGGAGCGCTATCCTGCTGAAGAGTTTGCCCTCTCCTGTGGTTTGTAATGTAACGGGCAGCACAAATGTCTGCATACCTCAGGCGGTTGATGTTGATCATCCACTCTGCAGATCATTCACACTCCCCCATACTGAATGTAACCCCAAACCATGATTTTTCCTTCACCAAACTTGACTGACTTGACTTGACTGGTCCATGCGGGTTCCAGTAGGTCTTCTGCAGTATTTGTGATGATTGGTATACAGTTCAACTGACGATTCATCAGAAAAATCTACCCTTCCAAATGATCAACTAGAAGTCAAGTTATTATTTGTTGCTCTTACAACTGGGATCAACGACTAGACTTTTGTCAGGCAGTATACATCTTTCCTAAATAAATGGTTCATTTTTGGTTACAGATTCTATTTTAAGTGGCTATATGTTCATCTTTAGTTTTATAAACCTTGGAATTTTGAACATTATGATTTTCATTATTTCCACTATTCATTTAAACCCTTGCCTGATGTTTTGCAGCAACTCTTACCTTCTTTTTTCTTGGTGTGGGTGTAGGGTCGTCTGCACCTGACTCATTTTCTCTTGACAGGTCTGCACTGTCAACTGTAGTGCATTGAGTGACCTAGCAAAAAATAAAAATAAAAAATAGGAACACCATGTGATCAGTCAGCAATCTAAAATGTGTAGTGTTCATACTTGCATTCACACACATTAAAGGAGACGTATTGTAAGTCTTAAACTATACTATAAATAAGTCTCTAAGGGTGCTTTCACAACTGTGAATCGATTCAGTTGTTCCGAAACAGAGATTACAAATGTTACATTGTTGCTCTTTGCTCTTGGAGCGGTTCGCTTTCACACGGCAAAGTTTCTAATCGGACCAAAAGAGCTAAAACAAGTCACGTGCGGGTAAACTCTCCTCACATTGGTCAGAGTGTCAGGGTTTATTTTGCAGCGTCCCGCTCAGCTGTCAGGAGAGGTGGTGGTTTGGTGGTGATTGACAGGGTGCGCGCATGCGACGTGTCTGAGGAGGGGAGGTGGGGAGGGGTGAGAAGGGTGTGCGACGATGCCTATTTGAGGACCGGGAGGGAGACGCGAGATTACCAGGAGATCATCACTCGTTTGCGGGCATCCAGAGACTCGCAAAACTTCCTGCCATACTCATAATTCTCCCTTCATATGCCTATTACATATCCATAAAACATTGTGATATAACCGCGCTCGGATCTGATCGTTTTCTCACTGGAATCGAACCGCTCTAGGGTTCGTTTCAATCGAGCCGAGACCACCTCACTCAGGTGGTCTCGGAGCAATTGCTTTGGTGCGGAACAGAGCGCGATTGCCCTGTTCACATATGCCAAACGAATCGCGCTAACTGGGCAAACGAGATACGTTCCGAAACAAAAGTGTAGGTGTGAAAGCACCCTAAATATAAATATACTATAAATATAAATATACTATAAATAATTCTCTGATTTCCTTAGGGTGTGTATGTGAAGTTTCAGCTCAAACTACCACACAAATAATACCTTATTATTAATAATAATTACTCTTTTAAACATTCCCCTCTTTAGGCTTTCTTCCAAATTGTGCCATTTTGGCGACTGTGGCTTTAAATTTAAACGAGATTGTGCTTTTAAAAAGAGCATGGAGCTATAAAGCCTGTGTGTCACCATGGCAGCAGATTCGAATTTACTGCAGTAGGAGAAGCTGCATGAATGTTTTCTTTTTTTAATATATAACTTGTGCCTCAGAAGACAGTATGCCGATGTGCAATGAACGTGTGGTGGCATTTAAAGGCATGAGACGTGGAGAACAAACGCTCTTGACAGCGCTGGAGGTCATTATTAATATAACAACACCAATACTGACATGGTTAAGGTGTTTTAGAATGAGCAAAACAACATTACAGATGTTTTACAATGTGCTCAGCCGCCTGGTTTGTCCATTCACACACATTTTTATCATCAAATGATCTCTTAAAACGAAATCACGTGGAAATCATTCTGGAGTTAGTTCGGTAAAAGTGTTTCCGTCGTAGTTTATGTGCATCTTATTGGGTTAAGTTTTTCCTACTCAGTTACGCGCATGCATTTTGTTTGTGCATTTTCAAAATGTATACGCATCTTGGCGTTTCCATCAGCGGTTTTTTTATGCTCATAATTAAAAATGAGCATAAAAATAGGGGGATGGAAATGTAGCAATTGGTGGAGAATCTTCAAGTAATGTATTGACTAGTTACATTTCAACAGAGATAATTAACACACCCTTCAAGATTCACCATATTGGAGATGGTCTATCACATTGATTATTAACAAAAAATTCAAAACAAAGTATGTACAGTAAGCACAGTTATTGATTGCTATGGAATGCATTAAGCATGTCAATGAGAAGCACAATGCTAGAGTTCAGCAAGATCCTTTGTTTTTTTTAGAAACTTAAAACCTAGATGCAATGCATTGATCAATTAAGGGTCCGATGAAGTCTTTGTGACCTTTAACACTTGTATAGGTTAATGATAAGCAAACCATTTCTTTCACGTTTCTGTGATTGTTTGTATTGAAAACTCAATGACAATAACAATGAAATCAAAACTAGGAAATGCGAAACTAAGAGATAAAGAGTATCCAATCTAAATAAGTCAATGAGCAAATGTTCATCAGCTTGAAATGGCAGAGAAGTCAAGATAACTTCTGTCAAACTCGGATGTCAACAGATGTCCCATGTATGAAGTTCTATTTGTTTATGCTGCTTTTCCCAAAACAAAATGCTGGAAATCTGAGAAGGCCAGTTCAGCTAGTGCTACATGTTTGAATGATTTCATTGACCCCTCATGAAACTGGAAGCGTCTCCGCTGTAGGAAGTGCTCTTATTTTTCACAAAAGTCACATCATGTCTTTTTTTCCATCAGCAATTCTCAGCCTGTTTACTTCATCGCTTTGCAGATTAGACGGTTCTCCCACAGGCCTTATCTGGTCTAACTCGGTTTGATCAGCACCACATGTCTATGTAAACACAGGACTTTCAATAGCTTTGGATTGCAAAGATAACACAAAAACACAGCATTTGGCGGTGTGTGTTACGACCTTAGAGATATTTCAGGAAGATGGCGAAATATTTCAGATTTACGAATGCGAAGACGCTTCCTTCCAGGAAACCACAATGAGGATTTCACTCTCAACTTACTTGTGGTTAATGGCTAGATAAGAGATCACACAACTAGTGCTTAATTTTTCCTCATTGACACTGCAATCTAATATATTGTGATGGAATTTATAAATGGTGGTTGTAATTTACAGTTAACAGTTCCAGAAGTAGGAAGTATTTCTTATGGTATTTTATAAGAATGGGTATTTCCTAATATGTTGGTTTAACTTGTATGATTTAATAAACATAAAATTAATTGTTTGTTCGTAATAAGATCTATGCATTGTGTGAATTTTTATTTCATTTCAATTATACACTGTAAAAGGGATTAGTTACTTTACTTTAAAATTTCCAGTTAACCCGTTGCCGTTAAAGCAACATATTGATTTTACTTTTAAAAAAGTCAGTAAACCCATTGACTTAACTTTTATAATTATGCACACAGTTTGTTTACTAAATAGTTATAAGGCAACAAGTTTTTTTTTAGGTAATCGCTTTTTACAAGATATTTGTCAAGGGTGGGGATCAAAGCAAAGAATAACAGAGACGAGGATCCAAGTACAGGTAAAATAAGATTATATTTATGCAAAACAGGGACAAATAAAAGTGGCTGGTACAAAAAAGGCAATACAAAAAATGTAATCAAAAAACTGGCATAAAGACAAAATTAGGGATGGCTGACATGAAACTGACGTTTCGGCACAGTGTTGAGATCCCGAAGCGCAAGTGTTTCAAAACACTGCACCGAAGCATGATCCGAAACACCCAGGTCACGTGACTAAAGTGTTTCGAAACACCTGGTCACGTGACTAAAGCGATTTAAATCGTTGATCATTACAGAAGCATTTCGAGACATGGAGAATTTGCATTTGACTGACATGCTCAGAATTAAGTTTCTGTCCCATATGGCCAAATGGACCGTGCGTATGCACATTGTCACTGTGTTTCAAATTAATTTTGAGTTCGAATCCCGTACAAATACTCCAACATCATGATTTTATGTGTTTTAATAATGTTACTGTATTATGGTGTTGTCTAGATAGGATAAAGCTGCGGATACGCCAACAATTTAGCATCATTTTTGTAACACTCTAAAACAATAATGAATATTTTTACAGTACTGTGATGGTTGGGTTTGGGGTTTTGGATTGACGTTAATAAAATACAACAAATAGGAAATTTAATGAATAATATAAATAATTCTTGTTAACTTCTGGCCACAACTGTATCTGATCTAGCAACAACCCTGTTTTATGACCAAAACAAGACAAATTTATTCACAAAAGTGTTTATTCGAATGTCAGACCAAAGTTGAAACGAAACGATACAAGAACAAAGCATTACCAACTGATAGTAAAGCATTTCAAAATAACTTCAGCCTGGAATCGAACCCACTATCCCCGTATGGTGTTCACAAATCCTAACTGCTTGTCTAAATCACTTGAAGGTTCAATGCTACAAAGTGGTGTTTAATACCTCAATTTGCTCAAATGTTCCTTACTGAAGCTGTTCCAGTGCAATACACAAAAAGTGACCACTAGGTGTCACTGTAGAGACGGGTTTCTAAACGTTTCGAAGCTTGGACACATTTGCTTCGACTGTTTCAGTGTTTCATGAAGCCTCGTTTTGCCCACCACTAGTCAAAATAGGTAGCAAAAGATCAAACAATAAACAAGGCTAAGATCAAAAACCAGGCGAAACAAAAAAATACAAACATACATCAACATCAAAAACTCCATGCTAAACTGGTGTATGTGCGGTGTATAAATAGTCTGAATGATCAGGAAACACAAGTCTCAGCTGTGTGTGTCTCATCAGCCGTGATGAGCAGCTGGTGTGTGTGACATGGCCTGATAGGATTTGTAGTTCCTCAACATGACATTTGTAGTTCACCAGCGATCTGTCAGGAGTGGATCGCTGGTGATCGTGACCGTATTTGCCAGCAAAAATAAAAACTATTCAAGCCCTCTACATTGCGTATCTGACAAAGCAATTCTATAAAAGAGATATGGTTATCTAAATAGAGAATATTGGTGAATCTTACCTTTTTTTTTCTTGGTGTTGATGCAGGGTTGTCTGGACTCAACTGTTTTCTTGAAGAATCTGTATTTTCAACTGGAGTGCATTGTGTGACCTAATAAAAAAAAATAGAGATTAGTCAAAACATTTGGATTTTTATTATAGGTGATATTATAGATATCATTTAACTTGAAATGCCACTTGAAAACAGCATAAAACAAAAGCGCATTAATGTCCCAAAGGTTTTAGGTTAGTGTGGTTTAAAGGTTTTTGACTAGGGCTGCACAATATATGGAAATTATCAAAATATGGCAATTGTAAATACTTCAATATACACATCACAATGGTTTGCAATAAATTAGTGGTTTCATACAAAAGTATCTTTTGTACCTGTCATTACACAGCTTGAAAAAGTGATACCGATTTTAGTAAGGATGCTGAAATATGACCCCGCAAAAGAGACGTGTTAAGAAAGCAATAAGACTGCACGTTAATCTACTCTTTCAATTGTTTCTGTTTTGCTGATTGTTCTTAATGTTTTCAGGTTTATAAATCTGTTCCAGTAGAGGAAAGGGCTGGTGATGTTTTGTTTATTTTTGTTTTATGCAACATTTAAACAAAGCTGTATTTTTAAAAGATGTACAGATGCTGGTTTTCCTAGAAATAAAATGAAATACATGTTGGTGTAACAATATTTAGTATGGTATTGCATATCAAATATAGCATTGTTTTTACATGCTATCGCATTTTTCTTCAATATCACACCGCCCTAGTTTGACTTTTGCAATGATGCATTAAATTGATTAAAAATGACAGTAAAACGGGTATAATGTACAAAGGATCAAATATGCTGATTAAAAAAGAAACACTATTTCCAAAAGAATTCAAATAAACTGCACAACTTTTTAAAAAAGGTTTTTGTTAAATATTATCTAGTAGGATTGGGCGATGTCGACCAATTTGACATCGTACGGTGATTAATGTGAAACATCGCGATGGACGATGGCATCATCGTCATAGGCGGAGGTGAATGAATTATTTATGAATAACTATTTAATTTATAACAAGTTAATTATTTGTAGCCTACTGTTTCAATTACCTGACCCGCATGGTCTTTGTTTTACCCATAAACAAATCATAAATAAATAAAGAGTAGTTACAAACAAATTACCACCTGTCAATCACTTTTTCAGCAGGAGGTTGGTTGGTAAAAAAGGTGCCCAACCAACAGTATCTGAGGTTTTCACAAAAATTACTAAGTACAAGTGTGAAAGTAAAAGACTAAAGCAGTGTACTGATGCTGTGACACGTTACCTGGTAGACTCAAACGACCGAAGAGTCGTCAGATAGAGACAAGATCAAATAAATATCACGTTTAACAACTATCGTGAGACGTGATCCAGCGGTACATACTTTATTGCACTGCTCTCTGGAGCTACAAGCGCATGACAGTGTGTGTGGTCACATGATGTGCTTTCAGCTGTTCAGAAATGTTAGGTAAAACACGGTGAGGATGTAGATCATTTTCATTCCAAAATGCCATTTTAACACTAAGACGTATTAGTGTAAACGGGGACTAAGTGTTTATTTTTCGCGAGCTGGTTTGCAACAGGGGCAGAGGATCGGTGATGCCGGCTCAACATTGTGTTGTCTATTGGCCATCGGCAATAGACAACGGCATCGTCTATCGACCTAACCCTATTATCTAGACAGTATTATCAATGTGCAAATTAGCGTGTTGCAAAGATTTCTGAGACACTGAAGACTGACGAAAGTTCAACTTTAGCATCAAATACATATAGTGGGGGAAATAAAGTATTGATCACATCACCATTTTTCTCAGAAAACATATTTATAAAGGTACTGTTGACTTCTCACAAAATATTGGTAACAACCAAAGAAAGCCATATATGCAAAGAGAACAAAACTAATTAGTTTACAAATAAAATTATGCGTAAAAAAATGAAATCACGCAGAGAAAAGTATTAAACACATGAAAAAAGGAAGGTGTAGAAAGGCAGTGAAAGCCCAGACAGCAGCTGAAATCTCTCAGTACTTCATCAGCAACCCTCTGTCCTTCATCAGTGTAAATGGATATTCGCTGCTTCAGTTCAACATCTACATTAGCAGGATGATGAAGATGAAGCCAGGGTGGACATGTCAGAAAGACAGTGATCCAAAACACAGCCAAGGCAACTCTCAAATGCTTTCAGAGAAAGAAAATCAAGCTGTAGAATGGCCCAGCCGATCACCTGACTTGAATCCAATAGAGAATACAAAAGAAAGATCAGATTTGAAAGACGGAACCCACAGAACTAAATGACACTTTTTCAGATTTGTTTTGTTTTATTTTTATGTTTGTATTGTTTGACTTTTTACCTAAATCTGGTTCAATTCCATGTCAACAGCTCCCTTAGAAGTATTATTCCCAGGAAAAAAACATTACTTGTTCAATACTCCTTTCCCCCACTGTACATTTTTAAAATGTGTTCATGTACAACATGTCAAAATCTTGCTGTTTTACTGTTTATTTTGCACCAGAGACTTGTGAATATTAACGTACATGGAAAAACTAAAGCAGAGAAAAACTGCACCTATACACACGTTTTTAATCTACAGAAACAATATTATTGTTATTAAAACGTCACGCCAGACATTTAAGCGCGTCACGGTGCGTGCTGTTTCATAGAGAGAACATACACAAACATGAGACCCAGCCCATCTAGTGTGTCTCCAGCAGACACATACACATGACTTTGAGCACGTATGCATGACCACCGTCATATGCAGCTGACATCATTCAATTAGAAGGGAGAATTCAATTCACACAAAACAGAGCCCTCATTCTTTCATGCGTCTTGCACAAATGCGCATTAATAAAAGGAAACGCTGTGAATATGGGAAAACCTGATTACAGTGTGCACGTTTGTGCAATTTATCAAGAGAGCAAATACGCAGATGACTTTATGTATTTATTGACTTAGTGTTTATCAAGATATGTACTTGGCACGGGCTACTGTAGGTCTATTCTTCATCTTTCACTCAGTGTTGCTCCTCGGCGCATAAGCAAACACATCCTGTAGTCCACAAAAACACCTTTTGTGTTACCCTCAGGGGTGTAACTTTAATACCCATCGGAAAGACAAATACATCACTAGCCAGGCCTTTAACAGGAATTAAGGTCACAAGAATCTGATCCAAAGTCAGCATGATGGGAATTTCAAGAGATTTCGTATCCCGGATGAGCCCCTAACTTTACTGCCCAGCCCCTTCTGTGGTGATCGTCTTAATGCGCTGTTAAAGAGGCAACATGGTGCTATTTATTTTTAAAAAAATTTTGATAAGTGTTTTTATTGACAATATACATAACATTGTGTAGAATGTGAAATTACAAGTAATATCAGGATAACATGGTGCTATTTTAAAGGGCTTTTGTTTTGTAGATGTAGTATTGTATAAAAAACATTGTTTTCCACATATTGTGCATTAGAGAAATAGCTCTATTCCCAGTCTAGCTGAAACTATAGCTCTGCACAATATTGGAAAAACCTGACACTGTACAGGTATACACTCACTGGCCACTTTATTAGGTACACCAGTCCTACTAATTAACTCAAAAATCTAAAAATCAAAAGTCTGCGGATTTCTGCCGAATTATTTTGAGAGTATCATAACTAAAACCTTAATATGTGAAATAAAAAATAGCATCTTTTTAACTCTTATTTAATGTTTAAAATGCAAATCCAGTTAGATTCACATTATTAAGTAAACAAAGCAAGTCTCTCATATAACATAACTACTAAAAGACAGAAAATATTATTGTACAAACTGCATTGTACATATCTCAGATGAACATTTTCATATTAGTCAAGAATATTACTACTTAACTAAATAAATATAGATTTACACACATTTACTCAAGTAAATAAACAGAATCAATGATGGGCTAAAAATCTGCGAAAATCTGTGGAAAATCTGCGGAATTCACGCACAGATTCCAAAATCTAAATGAGCAGGAACCCTACTAATAAAGGCTTTTTTGATAAGATTTCTGATGACACCCTTTATAATGCAATATTTGATTATTTATTAATTAATAATAATTTTTTTGTTATTTTAGGATGACTTCAAATGTTTAAATTCAAAACTTGAAATGTTATGAAACATTAAGTATTAAAGTGCGTCATTATCATGTCTCATACGACTTTTGACACATTTGTATGCACAGTTTTTGCATTCGGATGTTGTTGTTTTTAATTCGATGAATGTGCATTTTCAGATGGAATATGTGTTTTCAGATATTATACACTTAAACAAATCCATTACAAACAGACTTTTTTTTTTACATTATGATGACGTATTTCTAACTGAAACAATATTTGAATGGGGGTGGGGTTTATTTTTGTGCTCCTCCTCTCATCTTTCACTAGCAGTGAACTAATGGCTGGAGGGTGTGACTTAATATATCTCGCCCACTCCATCAAACCAACATCTCATGGCAATACGTAACTTTTTGTTTTAGTAGCTAATTCGTACAATTTAGTACAATTTGTTCATCCCCCAATAACAGTCAGGTTTAGGGGTGGAGTTTGGTGCCACACCTCCTTTTAAAAATCAAACATTTATGTATGACTAAACTTTACGGATTAGCCTCGACAAAACGTAAAATAGTTACGTTTTCTGGTGAGATCCGGCTGGTCAAACTGATGTTCAGATGGATAGATTTTAATTCGATTACCAAAACAAACAGCTTTATTTTAAAGCAGATTAGATCAATTGTTCGCCCTAAGACTAACAATGTGCATTAGCAAACTAAACATTGTATATTTTGATTTGCTGCGCACTCTAAGTAAAGCTAATCCTAATGACTGCATTACTGGCCTTAAGAAAAGCCTTCGTTTGACTCAAGATCTGCATCATTTGGATTAACCTGAAAGCTGAGTCTTGTGATTGTGGCTTTCACCTCAGTGTTATTGGACGGCCGCTGTTTCTGAAGTGCATATGACTGTGGAAACACACCCGCACGCTGTCTGTATACCGTATCGCCTATACAGGTCTGCAAACACACATGCGATCACCCACCCGTACCTTCATCTTCTTGACACGTGGAGTTTGCGTCTGTGGAACCGGAGTGTAAAGTGACGCCTCTGTGCTTTCGGTGTTTGTTTTGGCCTCCTGGGAACATCAGAAAAAACAATGATGGACTGACATGAGGTCACCTGTACTCTCTGACCGCAGCAGTAAAAGCATTAGCGCACATGACCGCATGCCTTTCAGAAGAAGCTTGGCTTTACATGACGAAACTGAAAAAAAGAAAATGCTGTTGATGGTTGCATCATGAGAGAGATAGCTTGATGACGTTTTGGCCTGCCGATGCAAACAGACACAACGCAAGGTCAAGGAGAGACACTGACTATGTAGACTACCGGTCAAAAGGTGTACAACTTCTTGGGTATTCATGTACAGTACTCATTCATTCATTTTCCTTTGGCTCAGTTCCTTTATCTATCAGGGGTTACCACAGTGGAATGAACCTCCAACTATTGCAGCATATGTTTTACACAGGGCTGTGACCCAGTACTGGGAAACATCCATACACACTCTCATACATAAAATAATGATGTTGTTCCAAAAGTGCTCAGCAAATATTGACTTTTGTGTAAACGTGAAACATAAGGACTCACTTTGACCATGATGATGTTTGAAGACTCCTCTTCAGTCTGTTTTTCTTCCAGCTGAGACTCAAAGACGGCGCTGTAGTTCTGAATCAGCTTCGCCATAATGTTATTACAGATATTCTGTTCCCGTATACCATCAAAACCAGATGACACGCTGCAGGAAATAAAAAAAACACAGACACACGTGCTGTAAGACCTACAGTAAATGTGTAATTAACTTCTATCACATTAAGTCATAAAGACATAAAACAACACCTGGTTTTATTTAAGATCTGTTTGTAACACTTCTTTATTAAAAATGCAATCAAATTAAGATTTTAGAAAACATTTATCAAGAATAAAATGAGTTTTGAAAAATCAAGAAAATATTAAATTTAAAACAAAATTTAAATGAAAACGAAAATAAATTAAGAATGACATTTAAAACGTTTAAATGTCAAGAATAAAATAAATCTAGAATAAAAAATGGTAAAAAGATAACATAAAAAAATTATTATTTTAATGATCAAAAATGTACTTAAAAATTATTGTAGAAAAATATCAACCAAAAATAAAATGAAAACTCAGAAGTAACATAAATATTTAATTTAAAATAAATTAATAATAAAATTTAAATAAAAGCAAAAATAAATTCTTAATAAGATTTAAAATGTTTAAATGTCAAGAATAAAAAAATTAGCCAAAAATTTTAAGCAAAATGAAAAAAGATGAAAATAAAAAAACATAAGTAAATTAATAATTAAAAATACAATAACATTTTTGAAAAAATAAACTATTATTAAAATAAATAAAAAGTCAAGAGTAATAAAAATATACACTTTAAAATAAAACAAGTATAACATTTAAATGAAAGCAAGAATAAATTAAGAATGACATTTTTAACAGTTTAAATGTCAAGAATAAAAAATGAATCAAGAATTAAAAGTAAAACGAAAAAAATGAAAATAAAAACATTAAAAATAAATTATTATAAAAATACAATAAGAAAAATACAAAACATGTATAAAAAATAAATCAAGAATAAAATAAAATTTTAAAAAACAAGAGTAATATAAGTATTAAAATAAAACAAAAATTACATTTAAATTAAAACAAGTGAAGCAATTCAATAATAAAACAAAAGAGTGAAAAAAAAAAAAAAAAGGAGTAAAATGAAAAATGTTATTGTTCCCTAAGTGTGTGTGGGCCCACAGTGAGATACTGCCTGACGATAGAGAGTCATAAACATACAGTAAACTCTGCTACCGTATGGGGTCAGTAGGTGCTGAAGCTGACAGCTGTATTTGTAGTTTCATTTTCCCCAATAAAAGGAACATGTTGTACAGGGAGACTTAAGAAATATGTGAACACTTCCAATTCACACTAAGCTGAAGTTACACACACACGTCAAGGTGTCAAACACACATGCTGTAGTGACAGGGATTCCCTGAAACTGACCTCCTGATTTATTAATAGTGCTTGCGTTCAAATTGCATCGGCTGGCTACTTGCTACCTTACAAGTCATACCGGCGAATAGAGTATCACGGTAATGACACATCACGGAAAAATTAATGAATCCGTTTGCATTTCTCAAGCAAAGATACTGCAGATTAAAAGGAATGCAGATTAAATCGGGAAAAAACACTATGAAAATCTCAAAATGAACTTTTTTTAGTTGCACATTATCAGTTTCTGTCTATAAACTTAAATTAAAATGCATATTGTGCACATTTCCTGCAAAAAATAAAATAAAATAAACCTTTTCTCAAAAATTAGTTTGTATTGAGCCATAAATCTGACAAACAAACATTTTATTTTACTTTTTAATTTTTATTATGAAGTGATTAACAGAGATTTCCAAAATCCTCCATGTAAAAACATTTGACTGTAATTATACATATATAAAAATAAATGAAGCATTCATTTTGAACCTGACATCAACCACTGCTCAGATATTTGTGCTAGAAGTGTATGCAAACGAGCGCATATTTTATTTATAGTACCTTATTTACATATTTAAACATCACATTTAAAAAAAACGTAACACTTTACAGGTTTATCTTATGTGCTTAATTCAGTGTCAAATGCTAATAATGTGAGTTTAATTTCCATTTTACATGACATTTATTGCCATATTACTGAAAACAGCAGCAGCAGATAGTTTACCTCAGGTCCTGAAAATAAAATAAACCATTTGAAATTGAACTTTAGAGCTGTGACTCTCTGTGCAATGTATGTACGTTTGTACGTTTAATAATGTACGTTTGATAATGTTGAAGAGGTTTAATATGTATGACTTAGATTGTAATCCTTACCATTTTGTTGGAGTGCAGTGAGTGCACTGTTATGTTTTTCTGAATGCTTGTATTTAAACTTCTGTCATTTTTCGAAAAAATGAAGAAAAAAAAAATTTTTTTTAATCCTTTTTTATTCGTTTGTATTGATCCACAAATCTGACATACACAAACATTTTATTCTACCTTATTATTATTATTATTATTATTATGAAGTGATGAACAAAATCCTCCCTGCAAAAACATTTGACTGTAATTAATTTGTTTTCATATTACAGTTTCATTAAGCAGTCATTTTGAACCTGAAATCATTCAGTATTCAGGTATTTGGGATAAAAGTGTATCCAAATGAGCGCATATTTTATTAATAGTACCTTATTTACATATGTAAACATCACATTTTAGAAAACTGAACACTTTACAAGGTTGTTGATGTTAGTAAACGAACAATACATTTAATTAAAGAAAATTTGCAGTTTAAGTCGAAATTATTAGCCCGCCTGTTTATTTTTTTCCCCAATTTCAGTAACGAAATGAGAGTAAATAATATTTGACTAGATATTTTTCAAGACACTTCTATACAGCTTAAACTGACATTTAAAGGCTTAATTAGGTTAATTAGGTTAACTAGACAGGTTAGAGTAATTAGGCAAGTTGGTGTATAACGTTGGTTTGTTGTTTAGGTTATCGAAAAAATATATAGCCTAAAAGGGCTAATAATTTTGACCTTAAAACTTTTTGTAAAAAATTTAACACCAAATGAACTAAATTTAAATGACCTGTTGAAATATGATATTAATGTTCTTTTTGCTCTATTCATCCGCAATGATTTCTTCGTATCACATTATGTAATATCCAGCATCCTCAAGACGCTGAAAATATGAAAAGGTGTCGACATGAATCTTGAATGCGCATTTGGTTATGTGTGTTTTATGTCTGTTTGCGTTGTAGGGCAGATGGTATCTGGAATTATCTTGGCCTGTTTTTTCTCAGAGCCGTTCAGTTGTGAATAATCAGCCTAAGTGTTTCGGGGGCCTGAAAATAACAACCGAGTAATTTATGAGCGCAGAAAGTATGTGTGATATTTGTGTTCGCTGACATTCCTGATGGACTTTGGCCCCCTCTGTTGGAGTCCAGGAGAGCGAGAACCAAACTAAACCTGCTTAAAACTTGCTTTATTACTCGTATAATGGCAGCTCAAATCTTCTAGAAGATTAAGGAAAAATAAGGAAAAAAAAAGGAAAAATAATCATGCTTTGGTACAGCGACTCTGCCTGAAAAAAAAAAATGAAATTATAAGACAGATGCAAAATTATGACATTTTTTAATGATTGTCACAATATTATAGGCTATATGTGTCTGGCAAATGAGAAACTGATGCTTTGGTACATCAATTTTAACAAAAAAATAATAATTATTATGAGATAAACATGTCAAAATGATGACTTTGGAATTCTTACATCCATTTATGACAATTTATAATCATGTCACAATATTATATGCAAATGTTTCTGACAAATAATAAAAAATCATGCTTTGGTAAACCAATTCTGACTGAAAAAATAAAAGTTAGACGAAAAAACTGGTCACAATTTTGACATAAGTATTCTTAAATCAATCTATGCCATGAATGATCATGTATACTTATGTCACAATAATATGACATTGTCCTATCATTCCAAATGTTAACTATTAATGTCATTATTAAAGGTGCAGTATGTAAGTTTGATACCCAGTGGTTGAATTAGGTATTGCACTCCTTGTTCAAACCACACGCAAGCACAGGTTGCCAGTTTGGTGACACAAACAGGAGTGTGTCTGACTGTCAAGCCTAAAGGCTGATTTGGGGCTTGCTTTAAATCGTGTTCTAAAGCAGCAACGCGCGATAGAAGGAATATTTTACATATTAAAAGGAGTTTTTGTCCTAACCAACACCTGAAATTTTTATTTTAGAAACGGCTTCTATTTCTTGAAGCTGAACAACAGAAAACTGACAATGATCACCTCATGTGCATCTCATGTGCTTTATTCATTGTTAAATGCTAATAATGTGAGTTTGAATGCCATTTCACATGACATTTATTGCCATAATACTGAAAGCAGCAGCAGATGGTTCACCTCAGGTCCTGAAAATAAAATAAACCATTTGAAATTAACCTTTAGAGCTGTGACTCTCTGTGCAAGCCAACACATCAGTGATTCAGCATCCACATTTAATAATGTTAAAGAAGTTTAATATGTTTGACTTTAGATTATAAACCTTTTTTTTGTTGGAGTGCAGTGAGTGCACTATTCTGTGCTTCGAATGGCTGTATATAAACTTCTGTCATGTTTCGTCTGGTGCGAACAGCCAAATTGCTTGTCACCGCAAATCTCGTTACGTATCATGTTGTTGGGACACAGGATTACAGTGTAACCTGCTCACCTAATGTTTATATGATTTGGTAATTAATAACCTCATTTGGAACTCTAAATCGGCATCTCATTTGGGAGTCTGCTACTGTCCACCCGAGATCGGATTTTGGTCACGGACACATACTTTGAGAGCTTTCCTGACTGAATGAATTACACTGTTTTCCACCAAGGCAACCCGGGGTGCTAAAATATAATTGGCTAAACTGGCATTGGGCGGGTTAAATGACCAAAACAATGACCGACGTTCTGGCATGCAACACTTTTTCAAAGCAGAACATCTGACTTCAGCATTGTTTTTCAGATAAACAAGAATGTACACTTAGCACTTTCTTATATATCTGCAAAGTCATAGAAGAGTCAAAAAGAAGAGTCAAAAACATACATACAGCACCTTTAAGAAAAAAAAGCATGCTGTGGTTTAAGATAATGGGCACAATATATCACAACTATGGCATAAATATGCAAGATTTATGCATGTTGTTTTTTTTATGATGCCAAAATAGGTGTATTTGTTCTATATGGTTAATTATAATGAGGTAATGTTTTTTTTTGGTAATGCATAATGTTACAAACAAACAAAACTAACTCAAAACACAAAAATTATAAGAATACAGTCAAATTACATGGCATAAAATAAAACAAATCAAGACTAAATCTAACAAAACAATTTTAGAATTTAAAAAAATCTAGAATGAAATAAATCTAGAATAATATCCAACGAAATATTTAGAGAAAATATATATATTTTACTGTGTAATAAAAATAATTGTAAAAATATAATCTAATAATCTATCATAAATATAATCAAAATATACCAAAACAAGATGTTTGTTTATTTTATTATATTGTATTATAATAATATTATATCATATCATATCATATATCATATCATATATCATATCATATCATATCATATATTATATAATATAATATAATATTATATTATATTATATTATATTATATTATATTATATTATATTATATTATATTATATTATATTATATTATGTAAGGTTTGATTGACAGCAAGTAAGCAGGTTAAACAGTGGAAAACAAAGTCATTGATCAGTGAAACTGTGCTGTGGTGTTGTGTGCTTGGTCAAGGGTCGTGTGAAATGTTTCTGACACACACACGTGCAGATCAATCCACAATTCAGTCAATGACCAGCAGCACCGAGAAAACGACACCCAGAATATATACTGCAACATGCAGCTAATGACGCATGACACACATACTGTAGCTTGGCAATGCATGCACAGACACTTCTAATTATTTAGACGAGTCAATCTGTGCTACAGAAATAAATGCACTGCCATGAACTTTAATGTAATGTTAAGAGGGCACATTAAATATCTTTTCTTTTTTTTTTAAGATGGCAAACTGGTGTTTGCAGAATTTGTGTGTGAAGTTTCAGCTCTATACAGTTGAAGTCAGAATTATTAGCCCTTCTGAATTGTTAGTCCCCCTGTTTATTTCTGTATAACGAAAAAAGATTTTTTTTCGACACATTTCTAAACATTAAAGTTTTAATAACTCATTCATAATAACTGATTTTATCTTTGTCATGATGACAGTAAATAAGATTTGACTAGATATTTTTCAAAATACTAGAGTTCAGCTTAAAGTGACATTTAAAGACTAGGTAAAATAGGCAAGTAAGGGTAATTATGGAACTCAATGCATAATAATGGTTTGTTTTGTTCTGATTATTGAAAAGCAATTGAATAAGGGGACTAATAATATTGCCCCTAATAATAATAAAACTGCCTTTATTCTAGCCGAAATAAACTTTCTCTAAGACTTTCTCCAGAGGAAAAAAATTTGGAAATGCAGTGAAAGATTCCATGATTAATTCCATTCCATGTTTAAATTTTGGACTCTGATTAGTTGCCTGAATCAAATGAGCCCACCCCCATGTCTCTATGACACTGCTATGCAAATAAATACATCTAGGCCTATTATAATGGCAGTCTATGGAATCAATGTGGGGGCGTGGCTTGAGAACTTCATTATCATATTGAGATGCTGATTGGTTGCATGAGTCAAATGAACCAACCCCCATGTCTGAATGACATTGCTGTTTAAACATGCATCTATGCCAATTATAATGGCAGTCTATGGAATCAGTTATTAGGGGTATTTAAATGATCTGGGGCGTGGCTTGAGAGCTTCATTATCATATTGCCAAGCTGATTGGTTGCATGAATCAAATGATCCCACCCCCATTTCTGTATGGCACTGCTATTTAACTTTTTATTGATGCGTGACAGTTATAATGGGAGATAGTGGGATGAATGGATTTCAGTGGGAAATGTTAAGGCTATGTAAAATTTTGGGATGCCCTACCACCCCAGGGGTACAACTTTTACCTCTGTTTGGGGTGTGCTCACCTCTCCACATGTCTTAAATCCCATATTTCTATGAAATTCACACTTGCCGCTATAATGTGTTAAAGTTGAGCTCAATGTTAAGTCAGTAGGATTTTGGGATGGGGGTGGGGTGGGGGGGTTACAGGGCCAAAAACCCCGGACCCCTTATTTAAGACATAGCACATCATTCCTGATAAATCCGCATGATTTGACCCCACTTTTAAGGGTCTGGGACATAAACTGTGGGAGAAGTTACGTGCTGAAATTATGAATAATACAAATTATAGAAAATAACAATAGTGGATTTGCCTAAAGGCAAACTCCACTAATAATGCATGTCATTTACATGTCATTTCATCTTATTTGTCAACATTTTAGCATTTTGTAGACCACATTTCATCTCTTTTGTTATTTCTTCAACAATCTTGCATTATAAATTTAACACTAGTCATCATCACCTGACCAACATTTATGTTGTGTCTTGTCTCGTTTTCATGAAATGAAAAACATGCGTTAATGACAATTTAAATAATAATTTTTATTGACAAAAGCAATACTATTTGTTGGCGTTTGTGAGTATTGTTTGAATCAGCCTTTAAATGCTATTCTGATACTCTAGAAACAACAAAACAAGCTAACCTTACACATCTTAATTGTAAAAAATGACTAGTAGTGATGGAATAAAGTCATAAATATTCAAACAGTAGTCAGACAGAGATAAGGAAAAAAGGTTACAACTTCTAAACTGAAGCCAGGACTTTCTGAAAACTTAGTGAATATGTTTATGTAGTTATGTAGTAGATATCGACTAGCATGCTACTGCTAATTTATTTATAAGGATAGTTAAATGTTTATCATTTCTGAGATTCACCACGTCAGCAGCCATCAGCCTGTCATACTGAGCAGAGCAAAGGCGTCCTGCCACAAGATGGCAACAGAGACCACATAATAAGTCCTTAGATGCTACTTAGCATGCTGCTGCTGTCTTCAATGTTTTTTTATAAAGAACTGACACTGAATATCAGATTGTGTTGTTTGTTAGTTTGTTGAATTGCTTGACTTACTGAAAGACGTTTGGTCCAAACACTGTGGCCAGGTTGCTGGCGGTCATACGGTTGTGTTCGTGTTCTTGCTCCACCTGCGACAGGAAGTAGCACAAGTACTGCAGGAGACTGTAGTGGAGATCTGGTAGTTGGCGGAGGAGCTCACGCAGGTCATGGCAGAAATCAGCCTCGCTGGACTCTGACAAATACAAAATAAAAGCGTTTTATAGAGTTAAAGGTCTTAATAGTATTGAAAATATAAAAGAAATGTTCAAAAAAGAGCTAAGGAGAAACCAAAGATAAAATTATTACAATAATATAATATTCCAGTTCCTGTGATACATTGTAGTAATAAAATGTAAGTTTTTATGTAAATTAATGCTGGGCAAAGATTAATTGTGATTATTCACATCTAAAATAAAAGTTTGTGTTGACAATATATCTGTCATTCAGATGCCCTTACAGCCGCAACCCATCTCTGGGAAACATCCACACATACACACACACACACTCATACACTACGGCTAATTTAGCCTACCCAATTCACCTGTACCGCATGTCTTTGGACTGTGGGGGAAACCGGAGCACCCGAAGGAAACCCACGCGAACGCAGGGAGAACATGCAAACTCCACACAGAAATGCCAACTGAGCCGAGGATCGAACCAGCGACCTTCTTGCTGTGAGGCGAACCCACTGCGCCACGTTTCCCAAGTATTGGGAAATCTCTGTAGACCGATGACATTTCATGCTGTTCAGCCTTATAACCTTAAAATGTGAGCAAAATCACCTGTGTGTCATCACTTTAGACATTACACTAGAGAATCATTCAAATACTAGCTCTGAAGTGACAATGGTGAATTAGCAACAGTTTCTGCTGTTCTGACATCAGCTGCCGATGTGAACGAATGGCAGAAGAAAGTAGTTCTTTGTAAAAAAAAGGGGGGGGGGGGGGTTCTCTGCGTTCTTTTTTATATACACTTATGCCATCGAACTGTTGTATAAACACTATCACACTTGCAGCATTGCAATATGGCTGTATATCAGCACTGGTGGGACACTAAGGCACGTAGCCTTAAAATAACTGTTAAATATTCATTTTTATTTTGGCTATTTATCACCTATGAATGCCTTATGTCATGTTGATATTTGTCAGTCTATAACGATAAATACATTGCAGTAATAATGTAATTATTAATCATTAATATCCACACAAATAAATGCATTATTTGATATACTATGTGTGTTGTATAATATATCTGTTTTGTAATATAATTTGTACTATGGCTGGTGCTCACAGAACAATAGCAGCTGCTGAGGAAAAGTGGCGACAGGGATTATTTGTGTGGTGTGGATGTGGAAGTGAATAAAGCTGACTCAGAACTACTCTGTAAGAACTAGGGGAAGGGTGACGGCTAAAACGGTGTGTGTATGTGTGGCAGGAAGAGAAAAGACAGCATCATGCTTAAAAGTAAAATCTGACTGCTTCATAGACTCTAATGGAATGAGAAGGAAAGCTAAGCCAGATTTCACTGCCAATAATCTGATATTTGATCAACACAACCTGAATCAGATCAAATCTAAAATTCCATCTTGTCTGCAATGGTCACACTTGTTTGCGTCAGAAAATATTTTAAATGACTGTGCAGTATCTGGATAAAAAACTCCCAATACAAAAATGTGTGTCTGCTTTAATCCTCATTTTCTGGCATTTGGGATGGACCATCTGTGCAGGATATATAGTGTCTCACACATGCCACAAAGAGAGGGAAATTGAGACACCACATATATTCTGATGTTAACATGACCAAGACAATACTCTGATTAATAATCTACCATGTATACATACTTTGATTACCCTAATCTTTCTAAACATAAGTAAACACAAGTCAAATTTGGATGTGTAATTTCTTAAGGATCTCTTATTTAGGAAGTCTTACTATGGATCTGATGTGTTTATTGATGCATCGCCAACACCAAGATAACATTAATCAAAGCAAAGTCACATTATAATGGATCCACTGGATCTGAGCCAGTAAAATAATGCTCCATCTAGTATTTTACACCGTTCAGAAGCCAACATCCAGCCTCTTCAGTCAGTGTGAAAAGACATTTGTTCTGAGGTAGTCTGCATTAAACTGGACAACAGGAGAAGCTCTGCTCAATCACTGACTCATATCATAACCTTCACCTAAATCATCTCAGTTGATCAACAGATTAGCAGCTACTAAACCAATGACCTGATTTGCTGTTGTGAAATAAATAGATTGTAATGTTAATATTAAATGTTAATAATAATAATAAAATTAAATGTATTGAATGATGTATTTTAAAAAATCGAATTAGTATCTAGGGTTGTGCTGAAAGACGATGTCATTGTCCATCGCCGATGGCCAATAGACAACACGATGCTGAGCCGGCATCTCCGATCTTCCGCCCCGGCCCCGTCGCAAACCTGCTTGCAAAAAATACACACTCATACAAAAAAATACACATACTAAAAATAACCCCCCCCCCCCCCCCCCCCAAACTCGGTTTTCACAAGATGATGCCATTGTCTATCACCATTGTCCATTGCAATTGTTTCACATTAGACATTGAACGATGCCAAATTGGTCTACATCGCCCAACCATATTAAAGTCCATCCAATAAGCCTAGCTTGTAGTGGACATGGTGTACAATGAAAAATATAAGACTAAAAAACTGTATTTCAGTGTTATGTATTTTCTCGCACAAGTACAGTAGTTCCATGTGAAGCTTGAATTTTGTTCATAAAATGTTTGGAGTTACTTTTGCAATGCTAACTAATGACAAAATATCAACCCAGACTCATTCTGAAAATGTACCCATATATACATTTCTGGAGAGCGGCAGTATGTTTTTTTTTTTTTTTTTTCGCAAATCCACCAGAGGCCACTGTGTATGCTATTTGAGATCTCAAATTAGTCTCGCGAGTGCCATTCATGCCTGCTGTTCTCGCGTAAATCCACAAGAGGCCGTTGTCGACTGACTGACTGACTGACCGACCGACTGACTGACTGAGCAATTGACTGACCAACCCTCTTTCTTCTGTGCAAAGCACAGATTGTACCCCCAGCCCACTTCCCTAAACCCAATCGACAGTTTTAAAAAGCAATCCAGAAAAAGAAAAGCCCTAACCTGATTTTTACCACGTTTCCAGATTTTACCACATTCTCACCCTGTTATTTAATTTTTATTATTATTTTTTTTTTTGGCTTCTGTTTTTGTTATACCTGCTTTCTGGAACCGTTTTTCGCCGGACTCAAACCCCATCATCGTGGTCAACTCTTCTCTACTTCTCACGTCTGCTGATGTACATGACAAGCTACTGGACAAACTGGTAACAGCTGGGAAGCCATCGATATGGAGATAAGCAGTCAGCTTGTAAGGGTGCCCCATACCGCCCCATAGCATTTGTTTTTAAGACCAAATGCAGCCATATGTACTTCTGGCTACATGATTTGTGATCTCAGGAAATGTAAATAGGGCTATGTTTTCAGAATGAGCCTATAGCCCCTTTCACACATACAGCAATTTTCCGGAAAGGTTGTATGTGTGAACAGGTCCTTTTTGAAAATACCGGTAAATTCGTTCTGGCTATTTTCCGGAAAGAGAAGTTGTAACATTACCGGCAATTTGCCGGAATGCTGCGCTGTGTGAATGCAGAAGGAAGATTCCCGTAATAAGCGCGTGCACGTCTAGAACGTGCTGACGTGAGACGTCTGCTTTAGCTAATCACAACAGTCAGACGCATTTACCTCCGCGCGGATTGTGAGGGTTTCTGAGGTTTTAGCTGCTAGAAGTTAGTCAGATCACGTTTATATGTTCTTCTTAATGCCAACTGTGTAAATAATCATCGATGAGATGCTTATGATAAGCCGTTGTTTGTTTACCTTCAAGCTTTGCGTGTGCCTGTGAAACAGCCTGTGAGTGCCTGCACACGCACATATTCACAATATTGATCATCCACAGATTTGTAATTTAGTAAAATGTTTACAAACACAAGCACAGCCGTTTAAAGCTCATTTGTGGTTAATGATGTCAGAATTTACCGGTATTTTGGAATGGATGTGTGAATGCTCTTTTCCGGAAAATTTCCGTAACGTCCTCGCCTGTGTGAACATCGCTTTTTTGAATATACCGGTAAAGTCGTTCCGGAAATTTTCCAGAAATTTACCGGTATCACTGTGTGAAAGGGGCTTATGTTGCAACATATGGTACAGCCAGTAGTAAACATACACCCTGTCAAAATGACCAGGAAGAGAAATCATCATTTGCAAATAAAGTCGTTTTTGGTGCACCAAAGTCTTGTTGGAGCTGCGTATGACTGCACTTAAATCACTGAAGACACATGGAATGTTTTGACAATATTTTTGGTTCCCTTTTCTGGACTTTAAACATCTCGGGACTACTGCTGTCTGTGGAGGATCAGAGAGCTCTCTAATTTCATCCAAATTATCTTCAGTTATGTTCATCATAGTATGTTCCTGCACAACAGGAGAATCTTGAAAGCGTTTATAGGAATGCATTATTAATGCAATCCTACCAGACACGGATGAAGCAACTTATGAAGTGTGGATGAAGCGTTAAGCATGAGTGATTTACATGTTAAGTCAATGCAAAGATATCCTGCGACGCTACATCTTAAGTCGATGCATGTTAGGTCATTTACATGTTAAGTCAATGCAAAGACATCCTGCAACGCTATTATTTTGGCCATTTGGTGCACTTAACGCACCAAAAATGTAAATAATATACTTGTCTTTACCTAAACAATTAAGTAAAGTTGACTGAAAATAACTTAAAATTTAACATTTTGGTCCTATCACTTCAAAATATGAGGTAATTTAACTTGTGTACCATGAAATTCATAAACGTAAGATTTCAAGTGTCACGATTACCAGCGATCGGATTCCATAAGATCGCTGGTTCTCACTCAGCATAGCCTTGGACTACAATTCCGCCATTGTTGGACTACATATTCATACATGCACTCCATATTCATACATGCCTCCTCATCTAGACTTGATTACTCGCACCACCTGAGGATTGTCAGAGGCTGATTGCACACACTACTTAAGCCACACACTCACCTATTCAGTTTGCCGAGTCTTGTTTACTGTCAGTAGCACTACAACGCGTTTCCCAGTCTTGTTATCCTGTGTACCGACCTTAGCCTTGTTAGCATCCTTGTCTTTGCCTGCCGCCTGCCTTTGACCTTTCGCCTGTTACTGATTACGATTCTGGACTGCCTTCACATACCCGTTGGTACCTGTATTGACCATTGCTTGCCTGATGACGAATAAACCTGCATTGTGGATCTTACCTCAGTTGTATGTGTCACTCCCCGTGGTTAAATCAAGTCTAGTGAGCTCAAAATCATGATTAATTCTTTGAAAACAATAGGTCATTATCTCAAATGTAGTCTTGACTGTGAAATTCCAACCAAACTTGGTACTAAGTTTGGTGAACTGAAAAATTTAAGCATAGTCTACAAAACCGGCAAGTTAAATAAACTTAAATATGCAAGTTTTGGGAGACTCCATGACTCAATTTAATTGAGGCAACGAGTTTACTCAATTAATGTAGTTCAGTCAACTTATTAGGGTTTTCAGTGTGTGATTTGACATTTAACGCTTGCCACGTTTCCTATGAGAAATGGGTTTAGTGGACTGTATTATATGGGGTCCTAGAAACTGCAACTTTCTTCTCCTTCCCATATTTTAGGTGCTCTATAGCTCCCTCTAGAGTCTGCTTTTGTATTTTAAAACATTGTAATAAGGGCGGCACAGTGGCTCAGTGGTTAGCACTGTTGCCTCATAGCAAAAAGGTTACTGGTTTGATTCCCGGCTGGGCCAGTTGGCATCTCTGTTTGAAGCTTGCATTTTCTGCCCGTGTTTCTTCCTGGGTTTCCTCTGAGTGCTCCGGTTTCTCTCACAGTCCAAAGACATGCCCTATAGGTGAATTGAATGAACTAAATTGGCCGTAGCGCATAAGTATGTGTGTGAATGAGTGTGTATGGGTGTGTCGGCTGGAAGAGCATCTGCTGTGTAAAACATATCCCAGAATAGTTTATCGATTCATTCCGCTGTGGGGATCCCTGATAAATAAGGTACTAAGCCAAAGGAAAATGATTGAAAATTGTAATAAGCTGAAGGGGACTTACCCTGGTAGAGCTGAATGAGAGGTTTGTGGATGGACTGATGGATAAGGCCTTCAGGAAGATCCCTGAAGAACTGCTTCAGTAAACTGGCTACTGCAAACGTGTCCACTTCCTGATCCAGATCCACTGCTTCTCCACCATCAAACCTCTGCCGCAGGCTCTCCACTGTCCGCACACTGCCGTTCACTCTGAACAGACCCTCCTGACGAAGACCTGACAGACAGACAGAAAGAGAGATGCAAAGCGCTTAGTTAAAACTGACAGCTGGTTGGTTTTAACAGGTAATGCTCATTGCTCACACAGATATTTGAGCCCATCATTCATTCATTCATTTGCTATATTTGGGCTTAGTCTCTATTTCAGAGGTCACCACAGCGGAATGAACCGCCAACTATTCCAGTATATGTTTTATGCAGTGGATGCCTTTCCAGCCACAACCCAGTACTGGGAAATTGAGCCCATTATTCAACTATATATTTACTTCTGTTAATGTGTGCAAATATATATATTTATTCAGTGTTTATGTTTATTACAGTAATGTTTTTAAGTAATATACAAATGTTTGGATGGTTTATGTACACTACAGTTTGTAAAGCATCTGCTAAATGCATAAATGTAAAATGTAAAGTAATATTTTCTGTCTATTTAATTCAAGTTTATTTGTATACAGCACTTTTCACAAAAAAATATTGTTTCAAAGCAGCTTTACACACATTATTGCATTACGATGAAATTCAGAAAAGATTATTAGTTACTATAACTTTAATAACTAATTAACTAGTAACTAATAGCTTTTCAGAGTTAAAGTCATACGCGTATATATAGACATTAACTTTTAGTGTATATTATATGAGAGACTTCCTTTGTTTATCAAACAAGTGGTTCTACTTTGTATTGTAAACCTTACATAAACGTTATTTTCTCTTTAGTTCTTGTCTTAAGTTTTTAGTTGCTGTACTCCTAAAAACATTCCACATGAATCTGCAGATTTTGTCCAGTAATTCTGCGTAAGATTGGCTAAAAAAAAGTCTGCAGATTCTGTCTGGCCCTGGTAATGAGCTCAGTTTTAAAGGGACAGTTCACTCAAAGATGAACATTTGCTTTGTTTTCACCTCTCAACACAAGTGGTTCTAAACTTAACACAGCTCTAACACAAAACAAGATATTTGGTAAAATGTTTGGAAAAATCTGCCATTTACGTCCATAGAAGAAACTAAAAATACCATTGACTTCAGCTGTTTTGTTTTTTCAGCATTTTTCAGTATATCTTCATTTGTGTTTAACAGAAAAAAAATCTGTCCCATTAACATAGAACTAATGTAAATATATATGGCAAAATATTAGATCAATTGAATAAAAACATACAGTATAATCAAAGTAACACTTCAAATGTCGAAGCACTGTGACAGCCAGTTTTTCTCAAAGAGCAGGGATTGGATGTTCTGAAAGCTCACAGCGCCACCCAGTGAAAAATAAGCTGAACTGCAGCTTTTGGTCCAGAATGTTTACATAGAGTCTATTGGATACTACATGTTAACTACAGATATAAGTCAAGGGTTTTTATTAAGTAAGTTTCGTTGGATTATATATTTTATTGATTCTAAAAGCTCTTTTTAATTAAATTTAAAAGTTATGTTATTTTTTATTGGGCGAAAAGAAACAATATTTATATTTATTTGACAATCAACAGTATGTCCAGTACATTTTAGCAAAGTAAGTTGATTTGGTCAATGAGTACAACTCTATGTAAAATGTAAAAAGTATCTGGTAAAATGAGTTTAAAACCACTATTTAAAGTATGGACACAATTCTAACACTAAAACTCTATTCATAGCTGAAATTTGAATTGTACAATTGAAGTCTAATAATAAATTAAGTTGGATTCTAAAGTGTAGATGCTTTTTTTATGTTGTTTGTTAAAGTATGCATATTAGTCTGTCAAAATTAAAAATTTTAATCTTGCTAGTTTTGTTAACTGGGAAATTTGTATTACTAATTACTACTTTGTAACAGATAAGGTAGATTTTAATAGTATTTTTTATAAATATTTATATTTATTATATATTATATTATTAAAATATTATATTTATTAATTGTGTTTTTATATAATAGCATCATATAAAACCACAAACATATTTTCATAATTGACTATGGATTGGTGAACAATTTAGTAGTTTTACAAAGAAATGAATGCGCTTTTCCAAAAGATTTTGCACATAGCTAACTTTTGGTCATACCAAACAAGTTCTGCTTTTTTTTTTTATTATGGCCGACATCGATCCAGAAGCCAATTACCTAATGCTAACAGTCACAGCTTGCTCTTTATTGTCTGAAGGCTTTGAGCCGTTCACTAACACTGTAAAAGCTGTGACTTTATCCTCCTAGCCAACATGTACAATTAGCAGATCGAAAAGTGGACCGGTTGCCAGTTCACATTGACTACAGCCAAGAAACAGTGCACTGAGTGCACAAAATAAAACAAGAACACAAAAGAAAATCTGATTACATTTTAAAAAGGAAAAATAATTATTTAAAAATGTCTACAACTTTTATAGTAAATAAATAGAATAGTAACATTTCTAGCATTATAAATGCACTGCATTTATATTAAAAAGTATAAAAAATTATTTTAAAATAATTCATAAATAAAAAGTATTATGAAAGTATTATAAAATAAAAAGTATTATTCAAATTAAAAAGTATTATAAAATTATTGCAATTAATTAATGTCTTTCGAATGAGACGTTAAACCGAGGTCCCGACTCTCTGTGGTTGTTAAAAATACCAGGATGTCCTTCGAAAAAGAGTAGGGGTTTAATCCCGGGGTCCTGGCCAAATCTGCCCCCTGGCCTCGGTCCATCATGGCCTCCTAACCATCCCCATATCATAATTGTCTCCTCTTGGTGTGTGGTGTGTGGTCTGGTTGCGTCATCCAGGTGGATACTGTACACTGGTGTAAAGCGTTTTGAGTGCCCAGAAAAGCATTATATAAATGTGAGGAAATGTTGTTATTATTATTATTATTATTATTATTATTATTATTATTATTTTTATTATTAAGTGTAACTCATATGTTATCAATCTAATATATCTATATATTATACATCTATAAATATATAATATAAATGTAATTTATAAACATATACCGGCCATTTAATTAGGTACACCTGTCCAACTGCTCGTTAACGCAAATTTTAATCAGCCAATCACATGACGCCAATTCTGTGCATGTTGATATGGTTAAGACGATTTGCTGCAGTTAAAACTAAGCATCAGAATGGGGAAGAAAGGTGATTCAAGTGATTTTGTACGTGGCATGGTTGTTGCGCTGGTCTGAGTATTTCAGAAACTGCTGATTTGCTGGGATTTTCATGCACAACCATAGAGTTCACAGAGAATGGTCTGACAAAGAGAAAATATCCAGTGAGCGGCAGTTCTGTGGGCACAAATGCCTTTTTGATGGCAGAGGTCAGAGGAGAATGGCCAGACTGGTTCCAGCTGATAGAAAGGCAACAGTAACTTAAATAACCACTCATTACAACCGAGGTCTGCAGAAGAGCATCTCTGAACACAAAACACGCCAACCTTGAGGCAGATAACATATTTATATTATAAAACTTAAAGGGAGAAAGAACAAAATGTTTCTGTATATGTTGCTACAGTTTGACTTTGCAGCACCTCCAATCACATACAACAAATCCCAAAAAGTCTCTCTGATGGCAGAAATATCTGAATCAGCAGTAACCAGGACATGATGTGCGCTGCGTTCCGTCACTGCATGCATTATAACACCTCACCAACGGATTCCTCAGGTTACTCTCAATACTTTATCACTGTTCCCAGATCAAATTTCCTCAACCGCAATGAGGTCAAACATTAGATATGACGCTCTTTCCGCTTTTCAACATTAACGTTAATCTGCTTTGATGTAATCAACTTTATAAAAGCGCTGTAGAAATAAAGTTGACTTGCCTTGTTTCTGTAGATGCTCCACCAAACGCCGCACCACCGCAGGCACCTCGTCCTCCAGCAGTCCCAGATCTCGAAGCTCCAGCAGGGACACGGTGAACATCTTCCTCCTCTGCGGATGGGCTCTGATCGTGGGCATCTGCACCATCCACTTCATGTCCTCCTTGATCTGGACCGCGGCCTTGTTGTGCTTAGAAAAGCAGAAGAATGAGGAGCAGTCCACCACATCCACCGTTCTCACCGGCTGCATCTCTAACAGCCCATAAATCACACTCTCAAACCGCAGGTACAGGTGGATCTGTCACTCTCTATGTGTGTGTGTGTGTGTGTGTGTGTGTGTGTGTGTGTACACGTCACAAGGGGTTACCATGCACCTGTAACCAGGTTAGGGAAAACACACCTACATAGTGCACACAAACACACACACACACACACACAGCTGACTGTATATCAGGTCATATAGTAGAGGAAAGCTATAAAATGTTCTGCATTCAGGAAATTAGACTCATGATGAGCAAATGTTTACTTAATGGAAATGTTTTCTTTGAAGAGAAACTGAACGGGGTCATTAATGGTTTCAGTGTAAGCATATATGTGATAAGTAAATGTGTTCTTTATAAAAATAAATGTAAAAGATATATTTAAATACATTTTATTTAAATAAATCAACATTAAGTAGTGTGTTCATAATAGTAATCCTCTGAAAATGTCTTCTAAATTGTCACTATTAATTAACCCTTAATTAGCAAAGTGATTCTACCATTTTTATGAAGTGGGTACATTACTTAGGCTTCCATTAATTTTATACTGTTTAACCCTATATTGTATTGCCCTCACCCTTAACTTAACCATTACAGGAGTCAGTGTACTGCTTTACTTTCTGAAAAAACTCATCCTGTGTGATTTATAATCTTTTTGATAAATGAGGACGTCAACAATGTCCTCATATTTTACCTCTTTTTTGTAATACCTGTGTCATACCCATGTCATTATACAGATTTGTGTCCTGATATGTCATAAAAACATGTACACACATACTGTATTTATGTATAGATATATATGTATATATATATATATATATATATATATATATATATATATATATATATGTATATGTATATATATATATATGTATGTATGTATGTATGTATATATATATATATATATATATATATATATATATATATATATATATATATATATATATATATGTGTGTGTGTGTGTGTGTGTGTGTGTGTGTATGTACTACTTATGTATATGTACTTATGTATTTAATAAAACAACTGAAACATACTGTATTTACAGGCTTAATATTGGTGCTACATTTAATTTAATTTGAAAATAAGTGTTTTCGATTTTAATATACTTGCCTAATATACTTGAACTTTTTCATTTACTACTTACTATACTTACTAATATGCTTACTTTTCTGATATAATTAGTAACATAATTTATAACTGTGATGTAAAGCTGAATGTTTAGCATCATTACTCCACTCTCCAGTGTCGCATGATCTTAATTCACTGCTCATTTCTTTATTATTATCATCAGCGTTAACAACTGTTGCTTTTTTATTGCGGTTAATCGACTTTACTGTAATTTTTAATCAAATTATTATTTTCTTTCAATAACAATGAGCTCTGAGTTTTGAACAGCAGTGTGCTCTTCATATTGAGTCTAATATGGAAGCTTTATATCTCAATACGCTTGATGAAGCCTCTCGTGTTTAGTTTTTGAAGTTGACATTAAGAACATAAGCTGGTCTGAGCTCCTCGTGAGACCCACAGAAACAGATGTCCATGAAATCACACACACTCACAAACACTTCATGTGTGTCAGCATACAGTCATGCTATTCAGCCAATCACAATAATAAAACACTTACTCTGTGCTGTTGATTTTCATTGCAGGTTTAAAATAAGGACTAAATCTTTATTACTTAATGACCTCCCCTACGCACACACACACACTTTAATTCTTGTGGGATGTCAATTAAAATTCAAACCCACCCCCACAGTCTGAAATAACACCTCAGTTTAAGCTCCTCATATCAAACTCTGAGGAGTTTAGTTAGGCTAGCTCAAATTCTTGCTGATTGCACCCATGTTTAAAAGCCTGTGCTCTTTTTTTTTTTTTTTAAAGAAATGAAGATTATTATTATTGATTATTATTATTGATTAAGAATGCAAAAATGACTCTAAGTTGAGTATTTTATACTGTTAGCATTACTTTTGAATAGTAATAATGTTAGCACTATATCATGTCAGTTTGTTTTACTATTTAATAAAATAAGCTTAATTTTCAACAGGATTAAAAAAGGGAATTGCAGCTTTTAAATCTCTTAATTCTGATTTATTTATTGCACTTGGAAGTATTTTATAGTAGACTTCTTGTATCTTCAGCAAATTGTTTGTTTATATATCATTGCAATTTCAAGTCTTTCACTTGCGATTGTAAGTTAACATCTTGTTAGCAAACTGTGAAGAAAAAGTCAGGATTGGAGTTGGATGGTGGAACTGTTACTAGTTTGTTAATCATCATTTCCCCTCGCTCTCTCTCTAAATTGTATACTTTTAATCTTTGTGTTCATCAAAAAACGGTATTTATTCAAAAACCAATTCTAATGGACTGTGAGATGAATGAATTGAATTTTTGAAATATTTTTCTGATATTAAACTATATTAAGAATTCAAAACTGATTGTTTTCTAGGTTATGTAAAGCTCTTATATAAACATTTAAATGTTAACCTCAAACATACTTAACACATACTGAACATAAATATTAATCAGAAAATATCAATCAGTTTTATTCAGTATCAATCAGCATTTTTTATGGCTGTCAAATAATTCATCAAATTAATTGCATCCAAAATAAAAGTTTGTATTTGCATAATGCATGTATGCTTAATAAATATTGTGTGTATTGTGTGTATTGTGTGTGTGTGTGCTTATATAAGGTGATGCGGTGGCGCAGTGGGTAGCACATTCACCTCACAGCAAGAAGGTCGCTGGTAATTTAGGGTTATTATACAAGTTATTGTATAATGATGGTTTGTTTTGTAGACTATCAAAAATAAATAGCATAAAGGGACTAATAATTTTGAGCCTAAAATATATTTAAGATAATTAAAACCTGCTTTTGTTCTAGCCGAAATAAAACAAATAAGACTTTCTCCAGAATAAAAAATATTATCAAACATACTGTGAAAATTCCTTGCTCTGTTAAACATCATTTGGAAAATATTTTTAGAAGAAAAGAAATTCAATAGGGGGCTAATAATTCTGACTTAAATGGTATGTTTTGAGAAAAGCTGTCATAAAAACAAAAGAACTGATTAATATTTTAAATTGCGATAATATTTCAATATATTACTTTACTAGTAGCACACAAGACTTTTTCAGATACAGTCTATAGTTAAGCTAATGCTCGCATTCAAATAACGTGTTGCAAATGGCAAGATGGGGCATTGTGTTACTAGACAGTGCCCAATTTCACAATCTCTGCTGGCTCTGAAGCAAGTCTCAGCCTGTTCATTCATTTCTCACAGGCTTGTGTGCACATGTGCTGTGTGTGGTCCTGACAGCAACCGCTCATAGCGACAGCTGCACAGCACAATACAGCACAGATTAGCAACACAGACTAAAAAACTTTGTGCCATGATGACAGTACATAATATTTTACTAGATATTTTCAAGATACTAGTGTTCAGCTTAAAGTGACATTAACTAGGTTAAAAAGGTAAGTTAGCGTAATTAGGCTAGTTGTATAATGATGGTTTGTTGTGTAGGCAAACAATAAAATATAGCTTAAGGGGGCTTAAAATATTGATATTAAAATGGGTTTTAAAAAATTAAAAAGTGATTTTATTCTAGTCAAAATAAAACAAATAAGACTTTCTCCAGAAGAAATAATATTATAGGAAATACTGTGAAAAATTATTCGCTCTGTTAAATGTCATTTGGGAAATATTTGAAGAAGAAAAGAAATTACAGGAGCGAATCATTTTGGCTTCAATTGTATATGACCCCAAACCCCAAAAACTTTACCAGTCTTCACTTGCACATGTATTTTTGTGGGAACAGCCAACAATTGGTCAAATTGGGTTTTTTTTATGCCAGAAATCATTTAAATATTATGTAAAGATTGTTTCGTGAAGACATTTTGTACATTTCCTACCATTAGTATATTAAAACTCAATTTCTGATTTGTAAAATGCGCTGCTAAGGATGTAACTTGAACAACTTTAAAGAATATTGTCCTCAATGTTTATTTCTTTTTAACTCTCAGATTTCAGATTTTCAAATAGTTGTATCTCAGACAATTATTGTCCTGTCATTACAAATAATACACCAATGGAAATGTTTCTGAAAATTGACACTGGGTTGTCTGGTTTTGTGCTCCACACTGTAAAAACAATTGTACTGCTTTACATTTTTGAGTTGAATCAAATGAACTCTTCTAGTCATCTCAACTTTCATCAATCAAACTGACTAAAAATATAAAGTTAATCTTTGTATAACTTAAAGAAATTAGCTGAAACCTGTTAAGCTTATCCAATTAAGCTAAAGCAACATAAAAATATCTGTTGTCTTGACTTTTTGTCTTTTCATTTTTACAGCGCACCATAGTAAATATTTTATAAGTCAGTATGGGACATAAAGAAATTAAGGGTGTTTTAAATTTGACCCTGAACTTAAGTTAAATAAGTCTTAAGTTGCACAGGTATTTTTGTGAGAACAGCCAGAAATGGGTCAAATTGTTTTTTTTTTTCTTTTTATGCCAGAAATCATTTAAATATAATGTAAAAATTGTGTTTTGTAAAGACATTTAGTACTTTTCCTACTATAAGTACAGTTGAAGTCAGAATTATTAGCCCCCCTGAATTATCAGCTTCCTCGTTTACTTTTTTCCCCAATTTCTGTTTAACGGAGAGAAGATTTTAGCACATTTCTAATCATAATTGTTTTAATAACTCATTTCCAGTAACTGATTTATTTTATCGGATGGGAGGGGACATGTCACCCCCGTCCACCCCGGGATTTACTCCCGTACTGCAGTCTTACATTTTTTGAGTTGAATCAAATGAACTTTTCTAGTCATCTTAACTTACATCAATCAAACTTTTTGTCATTACATTTTTACAGCGTACCATTGTGAATATTTTATGGGTCAGTATGGGACATAAGGAAATGAAAAGGGTTTTAAATTTAACCCTAAACTTAAGTTAAATTAAGTCTTCAGTTGCACAAAAATGGGTCAAATTGGTCTTTTGTGCCAGAACTCATTTAAATATTATGTAAAGATTGTGTTTCGAGAAGACGTTTTGTACATTTCCTACTATAAGCATATCAAAACTCAGATTTCTGATTAGTACTGCCCTGCTAAGTAACTTGAACATCTTTAAAGGAGATTTTCCTCAATATTTAGAGGACATTCAGATGTATTTATTTTTAACCCTCAGATTCAAGATTTTCAAATAGCTGTATGTCAGACTATTATTATCCTGTCATTACAAATAATACCCCAATGGAAACGTTTCTGAAAATTGACACTTGGTTGCCTGGTTTTGTGCTCCACATAAGTTAAAGCAACATAAAAATATTTGTTGTCTTGACTTTTTGTCATTAGATTTTTTTAAAGCGCAGG
>NC_141021.1:53285000-53392500 GCF_052040795.2 Danio rerio
TTTGGAAACCCATTTTAGAAGATATTTTTTAGGAGTAACACCAGGATGTGTGGTCCAGTGTTTTTGGAAATCCATTTTAGAAGTGATTTTTTTTTTTTTTAGAAACACCAGCATCGGTGGTCCAGTGTCCTCGAAAACCCATTTTTGAAGTTATGTTTTAGGAGAAACACCAGGATTGGTGGTCCAGTGTCCTTGGAATTCCATTTTAGAAGTTATGTTTTAGGAGAAACAGCAGGATTTGTGGTCCAGTGTCCTTGAAAAGCCATTTTAGAAGATATTTTAGGAGAAACACCAGGATTTGTGGTCCAGTGTCCTTGAAAACCCATTTTAGAAGATATTTTTAGGAGAAACGCCAGGATTTGTGGTCCACTGTCTTTGGAAAACCATTTTAGAAGATATTTTTTGGAGAAACACCAAGATCAGTGGTCCAGTGTCCTTGAAACCCCATTTTAGAAGTGATTTTTAGAAGAAACACCAGGATCAGTTGTCCAGTGTCCTTGAAAACCCTTTTTCTGGTTGGCATCATTACTGAGAAAGCGGATGGTGGCTTTTACCCCTTTGACAGTTAAGGATAATGGCTCAGATTCACAAAATTTGCCTGAACAAAGAAAAATGTTACAATATTAAAATGGGAAATGCAGCTTTTTACAATTTCATATTTAATCATTTTATATTCAAACCTTGTGATGTTCCAGCTGCATCAAGGACCTCCACATAATCCACACACTGCCCCAACAAACCAACAGGCTGTAGATCAAAGTGAGTGAAGACTATATGGATTCCGGAGGCTGTGGGAACAGAGATAGTCCAGGTGCACACTGCTTGTTTTGGGTAGTCATTGGGCCAGTTGGGTGATTGGAGCTCGCCCTTTTGACTTGTGAAGTGTCCACCACAGCCAACAGCAGCTGGAGATTTACAGACAAAATATAATGGGTTGTTAGTTCAATGGTATGGGGTGCTCTAAGAGATTTCCATGATGTTGCTGTGGGGTTGCTACTGTGTTCTAATTGGTTGATAGATAGAGATTCACGACTACAGGTTGCTGGTCTGTTACTATAGAGTGAATTGGAGTCTGAGACAAATATTGAAAAGTTATTATTTTGAGAAGATAGGGGAGAGGGGTCTGGATGCAATTTGAGCTGCATGCAATGCTTTAAAATGGGCTCACCTAACCCTACCCCTTACAATGAAGTCACTAGCTCCATTGAGTGCATTGTGTCTGACATTGCATCTCTAAGAGATGGTCAGCTTGCATCATAAAGGCTGCATCCAGACACTACTGATACTGGGGTGCTTCATGTGACTAGCAGACCTAAAAACTAAAGAATCTTATCTAAAGGCATTGTGTAATAATTGATAATAACTATTTCTGGAGAAATTGTTTGCACAGCATCATGGGAAATGTAGTTTCCTACACAAATTCAGCTGTTTAACTTATTATTTTTTTAAATAAGTTTCCTTTAAGCACAGGTCTCATACCCAGTTTCTGGAGGGCCGCAGCTCTGCACAGTTTTGTTTCAACCCTAATTAAACCCAACTGATCAAGCTAATTGAGTCCTTCAGGCTTGTTTAACACATAAAGGTAAGTGTGTAAAAGCAGGGTTGGAACTAAACTGTGCAGAGCTGTGGGCCTTCCAGGAACTGGCTTTGATACCAGTGACATAAAGAGATAGGTTATCCAAAAAATAAAATTCTCTACTCGTTCCTTGTTTGATTTATTTATTTATTTTTTTGTCTGTTGAACAAAAAAGAAGATATTTTGGAAACATTGAACCATTGGCTTCCATAATATTTGTTTTTTCCAACTATGGTAGTCAGGGGTTACCACTTTTCAGTTTTCTTCAGAATATTTTATTAATAATATATAATATATTGTCTTCAACAAAAGAAAGAAGCTATAAAGGATTGGAACCACTTAAGGCTGAGTATGTTTTCATTTTTAGGTGTCAAAGTCAGTTCCTGGAGGGCCGCACGTCTGCAGTTCAGTTCCAACCCTAATTAAACACAGCTGATCAAACTAGTTGAGTTCTTCAGGCTTGTTTAAAACCTACAGGTAAGTGTGTTAAAGCAGGGTTGGAGCTCAACTGTGCAGGGCTGCGGCCCTCCAGGAACTGACTTTGACAGCCCTGCTTTAATTCAAACATACTGTATGGGTTAAAAAAAATCATATACAATCAATTTCCCAATGGAAAAAAATAGTTTTTACTTTCGGAATTCAACTTTAATGCTGCGTTCAGCCCAAATGCGAATTGAAGTATTTGCATGTTTAAATTGAATACAAAATCAATAGAAATGTGCACATAGAGGTGGTTTTCACAAGGTTGTGTGAATTATTTGTTTGCTGTGAACATGTGGAATTTGCTATAATTGCAAATTACGCGCAATATCCGTGCACTCAACTGTGTGCGAAAAACATACTATGAGTAAACTAGAGCCAGTGACGCATTGTTCTCTTTGCGTTGGGTGTGAACCCAACAAAATATGTTGCTTCTGCACAGTGATCTGAATGGTTAGTTGATAGAGTTTCAAAAGTGGCTGCCAGTGTGTTGCTGTGCAGTTTCTGTGATGTTCCTGAATGGTCATTAGCTCAATTCTCAGTTAAAAAGATGTTCTGAAAGGTCAGCGCCAGTGGTGTAGTGGATAGTGTGTCGACACATGCACTCTGGTGCTCATGGTGACCCGAGTTCGATTCCGCCTCGTGGTCCTATGCTGATCCTTCCTGTCTCTCTGCTCCCAATGCTTTCCTGTCAATTCTTTCTATTTTCCTATCCAACAAAGGTGAAAAACCCTAAAAATAATAATTTAAAAAAAGATGTTCTAAACGGTTCTTAAATTGGATTGTTTGACAACATGTATCCACTTGTTAAGTCTTACATCATGCAGAGCGGCTTCAGGGTCCAAGCACTTTATTCAACTGAATGGGGAGACTCATGAAATGGTAATAATAAACGTTTACAAAGCGATTTAATACTTTCGAAAATCACTATCGCAATATATATATATATATATATATATATATATATATATATATATATATATATATATATATATATATATATGTCCATGCCTAATATCCAATGGCCAGAAAGTAATTCATTTTTTTATAAATTGTTAAAATTTTGGTATTAGTTATGGAGTAAGCCCATAGATTGTTGTGTACACTATGACTTTATGTAAAATTAACTTTAATGTGTGATATAAATAAAAAGCATAAATCATAAACGAATGATTTCTCAACTCAAATGAATGGCAGTTTAACATACTGCCAACAGTATTACATACGTCACCAACACGTCACCACTTAACAAGCGGATGCTATGTGGTTGCTACGGTGTTCTAGCGGAGTTAGAGGTTTATGAAATTTATTATGGTCAATAGACATTATTAGGGGGAAGGCATTACAAATAACTAAGTAGTTACTTTTTGGGAGAGTAACTCAATATTGTAATGCATTACCTTGAAAAGTAATTTTCCTCAACTCTGGTCAAAAGATGTAGAAGCTTGCCTTAGAAAACGCCATTGATCATAACCCAGTTATGAAACAAAATGTACTCAACACACTGTTCACTTAGACGTTTTTTTGTTCACTCACACTCTATATCAACAGGATCCACTGCTTTCCATGTAGCACTGAACCCTGTGTCCACGATTTTGTCATTCGAGGAGAAGCTGATCGTCAGTCTGTCATCAATCGCTACCAGATCTCTCGGAGGAGATGTGCTGCAGTGGGTGCCTGGGAAGAAGAGCACACCGTATATTATTTCTCATCCATATTACCACCTGAAAGCACACTGATATATATGGACATGCCGCATGGGAAATTTCTACCCAGGGAGCCGATGCTATCACTGAGAGTGACTTTGTCATTGAGGCACAGTGCGGTCTCCTCCAGGGAGAAGCTGTTAAAGTGAAGGTAGACGTTTTTCCCGGTGGGCACGCGGATGTTCCACTGGCAGGCAGCTCTGTTAGTGTAGGTATCTGGGTGATGCATTGATGCCACCGTGCCCTCTGTTCCAAATAGATCTTTAAGTCCACCACAACCAGAAGCTTGAGAAAAAGAAAAGGCTTTTAAACTCCATTCTAAATACTGTAGATCAGCTTTTCTCAATCGCAGTCCTCATGCTCTACTGCTCTGCATATTTTGTGTGACCCATTTTTTTGAAACACCTGACAACCAGGTCATTAGAAAAGAAGTCAATGCTGAACGGTGTCAAGCCTCATTGACACTACGAACGACGAGTCCGTTCATTTCAATGAAGAGAGCTACTTCAGACGACCACCTCTGCCTATGCGAGCGACAGCGACCGTTGGCAATCAGGTGTGCGTGTTGAGCGACGCAGCAAAGTTGAGAACTTTATGGAAATGAAGATCGACTTTCTTGAGAGACAACCAATAGGAGCACCAGTAGAGCTCACGTGATCTTCTCTTAGCTCACTCAGAGTCCGGTTGTATTCGTGCTGTATACTGTTTACCTACACACACTTGCGTTTGCAGCAGGTCGCCACCCAGAGAGTCACTACTAGTGTGAATGAAGCATTATAATTGATTAGGTACCAACACAGTGTTCATTGCTCCCTACTCCCTTACCTTCGAAATTGCACCCTGTAGCCTCATTCACTATTCCCTACATTAGTTTACTAATATAGTCTACTTAAAGAAGTGACGAGTAAAACAAGTGTGAAGAATTAAACAAGTGAGTAAATTTGATCACTCGCATTCGAAGCAGGGGCGCCACTAGGGAGGGAAGTTTGACTTTTAGGACCCCGAGAGCTACTATTAAGGGGCCCAAACCCCTATTTGCTCAGCCCTGGGGTTTAAACCGGCTAGCCGCACCCCTGATTAAAAGGAATTTAATTTTGTATATGCTTTGCAGGTTGATTCATTCCTCGTACAGCTTAGATTTCAATTGTATAACAGATTGATTAGTTATTAACCACTTATAATTAATCACAATAACGCTATGTATTAGTATGTTGACCAAGGCTGTGTCCCAAATCGCCTACAACTCGAGTAGGTACTACATTTTCATTTGAATTTACTACATGAGCTTTAGATATGAACATTCTGCCGGCGCAATAGCCTAGTGGTTCAAGTGCTGACATTTGGTGCAGAGGCACATCAGGGTGTCCTGAGTTCGAATCCCAGCTTGAGGACATATTTCAACCCTTTTTTTTTAAGTACGTTCTATATAGTATGAATGTGAATAATATGAATGGAATGTGGACGTACTACATTCGCAATTTGTTATTATTACTTGACCTACCAGCATCAGTTTTGTCGCTTTACTTAAGGCTGATTTATACTTCTGCATAGAGTGATCAGCGTTGTTTTCCTTGCGCATGGTTATGTATCTATACTTCTGCGTGCTGTTTGTGCTGCTCTGCAATAACACTTGCAAAATGCTAGCTGGCAGTAGGTTTTATGTGTTCCTCTGTGTCGAGTTTCTTCATGGGTGTTTTATTTTTTGTGAACACTACCTTAATGTACAAGTAGCAGGCCCGGATTGGCTAATCGGGAGGACCGTGAGAATTCCCGGTGGGCCCATCCGTTTTTTGGCCGCGAGGGCCAGTGTCCCTAGCTGCTAGCACTCTCAGCAGTCGCACTTTTTTTCATTTATTCAATGAAAATCAGATGATTCACTACATTAATAAATCTGACATAAATTGGTCAGAAATCTAGAAAGGGGAGAAAAAGATTAAGCCGTCAATAGACAAATTTGTAACATCAGCGCCTTTGTGGTCCAGTGGTCAGCATGTTGCGTTACCACACCGCAGGACCCGAGTTCGATCCTTACCTGTCTACTTTATTTTTTTATTGTTAAGACATATAATACTGTTTGGGTTGTTGAACATTTCAAGTTCTAAAGCAGCTTATTTCTTGAAAAAGACGTGATCGTGTCATTAGAAACTGATTTGGAAATGACATTATTTTAATATAATCAGTCATGAACTGAGGTGGGCTGGTCTGGCTTGAAACTCCAGGGCTGAAAAGGAGTCCCACTCCGGCCCTGACAAGTAGCTAAAATTTGTTCATTCAGAGGTGTGAACCGGCAGACGTGCAACAAAATTAATCATAAGTCAAACACAAAACAAAAGTTTCCATCTTAAGCTCCTTCACAGGACTTGACACTTGAAAACAATTGCTCCAACGGGTTCGTGTGGCTCTTGATCCAGCCCACACTGGTCACAGCTACCAAGCCGACCAATCACAGAGCTTGTGCTATACGTAGTTGAGGCCATGCGACTGCGCTAAGGATGCACCGCAGCATACGTGTGCGCTTGATGCAGAAGTATTAATCAGCATTTACGTTCATAAATTATCTCGCATTGCATTATGGGATATTATGTCATTTATCGAACACACACTTTAGAATATTACCGAAATTAGTTGGTCATTAAGGTACTTCTCGCATACTCACATTTTCCAATACTATAAATTCAGACTACTTAGCTCGGAAACTGTTTTTAACATACTATATAGTATGGAAGTATGCAATTTCGGACACAACCTAAGTGTTTTTTTTGTTATACAAACATCACTTCAATTATATAATATTTTATTTTAAAACTTGATTTTAAAACACTGATAGGATTCCGCTGTGGAAGTCACCTTGTGGTCAGACATGGAAATTCATTTGGCACGTGAACTCTCATAATGTATTATAGGTATTTTCTAGCTGTTGAGTGTACGTGGGTTGTTTACAATTTTTTTGCGGTGCATTGTGGTATTGAATAAGTGCACTTTAGAAAGTCCAACACTACAAATGGCTACCCTTACAATGTAGCCTTACAATTGAGTCCAAAAAAGTTTTAAGGTAAATATTTTGGTAGTTTGTACAGTAAAAAATCAAATAAATATGTTTACAGAACTGTATTGTCCTGCTCAGTGGAAATGAGCCACAGAATGCCATATAAATAGAGTACATATTTCTGTAGAGTTTACTTTGCAGGGCACTTACGATCAAATTAGAACAAATATCTAATGTTAAAAGAGAACCATACAAAATATGCAGAGTCGTGGGGTGCTAGGACTGGAATTGAGATCCACTAATTCCAGAAAATGCAGGAATCAAACAGACATACTGGTGAAGTCGTAGATGTCTTTGCGGATGACGTTCTCTATCCAGGGCAGGTAAACAGAGGAACGAGTGAAGACGCTGGGCTTCTTATCAAAGACACAGCCGATCGGACCAAAACTAGTGATGCCGTGAACCTCCCAGGGGGCAGAGGGGCTGTCTTGGCATACCAAGGGTCCACCCGAATCACCCTGTGACAATGAATTAGTTTTGAAAGCAACATTATTATTGGTTAATAGACTTTAGTGCTGTGTGATTTGGGAAAAATATCTAGTTGAGTTTTTTTTTTAAACAGATATTGTGATTTTGATTTGATTTGCAATTTAATTTTGCAGTCAAGCTTCAGCTCAAAAATTTGTATTGTAGCTTTTTACTGCTAAAATGCAGTGTGTTTATTAAAAAAAGGAACTTAAAAGATATTAACTTATATTAGCATACATCTTTGAAATTGTACTTTGCTGTGGATTATTGGAAGACTCTCTGTTTTTGCTGTACCTAACTTACCTAACTACAATGAGTATCCACAAAGAAGCAAGTTGCCTTTTGTTGATCAGGTTCATCACCTCCCAGTAGCTCAGTGGGTAAGTGATTCACCTCTCACACCAGAGACCCGGGTTCTATCCCCGACTCTGACAGATGAAGAAGAAGACCAAGCAGATGACCAAGGACAAGAAAACGACAAAGATGGTGAAGAAGACCAAGATGAAGAAGAGAACGACAAAGAAGATGATGACAAAGACAAACAGCAAGCAGTCCAAGAAGACGAAGACCAAGAAGATGAAGACAAACACTAACATCAAGAAGACCAAGGAGACAAAGATCAACAGCAAGAACTCCAAGAAGACAAAGGCCAAGAAGAAGATAAAGACTAACATCAAGAAGACCAAGAAGACGAAGACCAAGGAGACAAAGACCAACAGCAAGAAGTCCAAGAAGACAAAGACTAAGAAGAAGAAGACAAAGACTAACATCAAGAAGACCAAGGAGACAAAGACCAACAGCAAGAAGTCTAAGAAGACAAAGACCAAGAAGAAGAAGACAAAGACTAACATCAAGAAGACCAAGGAGACAAAGACCAATAGCAAGAAGTCCAAGAAGACAAAGACCAAGAAGAAGAAGACAAAGACTAACACCAAGGAGACAAAGACCAACAGCAAGAAGACCAGGAAGATAAACACCAACAGCAAGAAGACAAAGACAAACAGCAAGAACATGAGGACAATGAAGAAAAACGCTAAGAGCAAAATGACAAAGACTAAGACCAAGATAACATCCAAGAAAATGTTCATCTTACGGATGAAGACAAAGATCAAGCAGGCTAACGTCAAAGGTGGCGAAGAAGACCAATCCAAAGAGCAAGAAGACTAAGATGACCACTTGGACAAAACTTGGACCACTTTGAGTGGACAAAGCAGACGATCATGAAGACTAAGATGACAACCATGAAGACAAAGTCCAAGACAACGAAGATTAATGCCAAGCTGAAGATGATGATGACTAAGACAAGATTGATAAGATGGCTAAGAGAAAACTAAGATAGTGACGATTACAAAGAAAATAATGATAATGAAGAAAAAAGATGTAGACCAAGACGAAGAAGAGGATGACCAAGGCCAAAAGGACTAAAAAGTTGAAGACTAATGCCAAGATGGCAAAAAAGACCATGATAATGTCACTAAGATGGCGATGAAGACCAAGACAAAGAAGAGGACTACCAAGACGACAAAGATGAAGATGACGACTAAGACCAAGAGAATGGCGATGACGATGAAGAAAAAGAGGACTACCAAGATGATGAAGAAAAAGACGATCAAAGCCATGAAAACGACGGCAGCTAAGATTATGGAAGTTGGATTTGGTGGCTTAATTGCTTATGATGTGAGTTTGTTATGATTATTTATTTTGTTGTGTGTTTACTTCAGTTTTATATTTACATGTTTAAAGCTTTTAATATGTTGTTCAATTGAAATATTGTTTAAATAAAAGTCATTCTTCAGTGACATAAACCATCATTTAGTAGGCCTTTTTATTAAAAATATTGGTTCAGTCACCATTTTAGGCAAGATACCATTTTGTATTGTATAAGATACCCTTCTCTAGTTAGTGGTGACACCAGTGGCCATTAGGTGAACTTGACCAGCAACTTTGGCTAGTCCTCACATTTGTGCACACTTAACATACCAAAAACAGAATAAATTTATCAGGCTCCACATTTAGATTTAGAGTAGTTTATCCCAGATAATTTTCCCACCTGACACACAGATTTGAGCTCATCAGGTGAAGTGTAGCCACAGCAGATCATGGAGGTCTTGACCTGAAACCACCAGTAGTCCATGCGTTTACAGGTTTCATATGGCACCACTGGCAGGGCCACCTGATTCAGGGTTTCAGCCACTTTGGGAGCCGTGGAGTTACCTATGGGAAAGATGACATGTATTTTTTGTTTGAGGAATGATAAATACGGATTGTAACTTGAGTTTGCTGTGTATTTCAGGATGCATTGTGAAAACTGTACAGCAGAGGGCGCAGTTACTCTAGAGTCTTTGGAGACTATCAGCATTGTCAGGTATGTGGGCCAGTGAGTATACATTGTGCATATATAGGATCTGTATATTTTTAGTCCCTGATTTTTTACATCAGGGCAAAAATGTGTATAAGCAAATTTAGATAATCACTGCCCTGTTAGAGTAAGTAAAAAAAGTCCACCACTTACATTTTATTAACATATATTATGAGACAAAGACATATTTACAGTTTTATTTGGCACAGCATTATTTTTTTTTTATTATTTATGTACTAGACTTATTAGACTACTTATTATTTATGTACTATGTAAATATATTAATATTTAATTAGCAAAAAATTATGTATCCACCTTTAAAATCAATTAATTATAATATATATATATATATATATATATATATATATATATATATATATGTGTGTATATATATATATATATATATATATATATATATATATATATATATATATATATATATATATATGTATATGTAAAGAAATATTTACAGTTTTATTTGGCAGTGTTATTGTTTATTATTTATACAGTTTGTACTATTAATTATTTAATTAATATTTAATTAGAAAAATTATGTCTCAACCTTCAAAACTAATGAATTACTAAAAATGTAAATAAATATCTAAAGAAATATTTAGTTTTATTTGTCAGTGTTATTTTTTTTTTACCATTTATATATACTATTAAATAATTTATTAATATTAATTAGCATTAATATTTAATATTTAAACATTTTAAATTAATAACCAAAATGTTTAAAAATTCTGTATATATGCTCATGAATAATGCAGAAATTCTCAGATTTCAGTTTTAATTCAATAAACGAAATTTATTTATAACTACACTGATTTTATGTGCCAAAATTTTATTATTAATGTTTTATATTCTACAAATACTTTAAAAAACATTAATTATAAAGTCATTTATTTACAAAAAAACGAACATGCATGTCAGGATCTGGCATTTTTATGATTTTAGATTTACATGATTTTGTTTTACCCTTAGATGTCCTTATTTCTCCCTACTTTTTCTTTTGAGCTCAGTAATTGATTGCCTTTTCCCTGTTTTTTTTAACTCTAGTTTTTCCAGAGATATTTTGTCTGTTGGCCTTTTTGTTCCTCTGTTAACACAATCTTTTGTTATCTCTACATTTTTTGTTGTTCCAAGTCTGGATTTTTGTGTGTTTGTTTTTGTACATAAATATCTTACTGTCCAAGTAGTTACTTGCTGGTGGATTCACTATCTTCCTGTGGCTCAGTGGTTAAGGAATCAGACTCTGACGCTGGAGACCTGGGTTCAAATCCTGTCTCTGACAATGCAACTATATTAATAGTTAAGCCTATTATCTTCTGAAACTATCAACATTTGACCTCCTGACCACTTTTTGTCCATTTATTAATCCGGCGTCACCACAGTGGAATGAACTGCCAACTTATCAGCACGTTTTACACAGCAGATGCCCTTCCAGCTGCAACCCATCTCTGGGAAACATCCACACAGACTCATTCACACTCATACACTATGGACAATTTAGCCTACCCAATTCACCGTCTTTGGATGTGGGAGAAACCTGAGCACCCGGGGGAAACCGAACGCAGGGAGAACATGCAAACTCCACAAAAAAATGCCAACTGACCCAGCCGAGGCTCGAACCAGCAACCTTCTTGGTAAATCATACTAAACGTTGACTATTTTAGGTCTGTTAGGAGTACCTAAATGATTTACATTTGCTAAATGCCAGAATAATGAGAGAATTTTTTAGAGAGTTTTTAATTAAATTCTAGACAGTTAAACCGTATAACTTTGGTCAAATGTTTTGGGTATCCTTCCACAAACTTCTCACAATAGTTTAAAGAAATTTTGGCCCATTCCACCTGACAGAACTGGTGTAACTGAGACAGATTTGTAGGCTGACTTGCTCGCACAAGCTTTTTCAACTCTTCCCACAAATGTTCTATAGGATTGACATCAGGGCTTTGTGATGGTCACTCCAAAACATTCACTCTGTAGTCCTTAAAGCACATTTTAACTAATTTGGCAGTACGCTTAGGGTCATGGTCTGTTTGGAAGACCCATTTGTGGCCATGTTTTAATTTCCTGGCTGATGTCTTGAGATGTTGCTTCAGTATTTCTACATAATGTTCTTTCTTCATGATGCCATCAATGCTTTGAAGTGGACCAGTCCCTCCTGCAGCAAAACAGCCCCACAACATGATGCTGCCGCCCCCATACTTCCCAGTTGGGATGGTGTTCCTAGGCTTGTAAGCTTTCCCCTTTGTCCTCCAAATGTAACTCTGGTCATTATGGCCAAACAGTTCAATTTTAGTTCTATCAGACCACAGGACATGTCTCCAAAAATGAGTCTTTTTCCCAGTTTAATTTAGCAAATTGTAATCTGGCTTTTTAATTGTTGATTCTGGCTTGTTGATGGCGTTGTGGCGTTTGCATATTCTCCTTGTGTTGGCATAGGTTTCCTCTGGGTGCTCCCGTTTCCCCCACAGTCCAAAGACATGAGCTGAAGGTGAACTGGATTAACTAAATTGGCCGTAGTGTATGTATGAATGTTTTTCAATACTGGGTTGCAGCGGGAAGGGCATCTGCTGCGTAAAACATATGCTGGAATAGTTGGCGGTTCACTGTGGCTACCTGTGATAAATAAGAGACCAAACTAAAGAAAACCGAAAGACATTTTCTGTGCAGTGCTACAACAGTACATCACTTACTAACTTACTTATAGCTTTAAAACTTTATCACCATCGTTCACATCTCATAACCCTGACCTGTTTCATCTCCCCAGCCGGTGGCGTAGCATTTTTTGCCTCCGGGCAGGAGCTCCTCAAAGGAAGGCAGACAGGCAAAATCGATGTGTTCGGTGGCCGTGACCTCTCCATCCAAACGCACCAGAGCGATGTCGAACTCCACCGTGGGCACCGTCGGGTACTGGAAGCCCTCGTGCCGATAGATACCCAGCACATTAAAACACTGCTCAGTTGATTCAGAGACAGTCAGATTGTGTTTCCCTAAACACATCTTCCAGCGATGCAGCTCATCCGCATACCTGAGAAAAGCCAACACTATTAGAGGTAAATGGAGATAAATGAAATAAAGAAAGCCTTATTACAATGATGTCATGACACTACGGGTGAATAAGGTTTACAAAATTTAACCAGTTACTATCACTATAGTATGGAGGCCCTATTTCATTCCTAATGTAATAAAAATAATACAATTCTAGAAATTCGGACTGGTAATTGGAATTTGTGTTGAGTTTATATTTTACAATGGAGATTAAAAAAAAAAGTGCAATACTAGATAATTCTCACCCTAGAGTTTTTTTTTAAACATGTGTATATTTATTTTTTTATTATTTAATTTATTATTATTATTATTTTTGTTTTATTTTATTATTTAAATTTTTTTATGTATTTTTATTTAATGCAAACCCTGACTAGTATATAGTTGTCGCTAGCTATGTATGCACTCTTTGTTCTTCAATAAATAATAATCACAAAAAATAGAAATATTGCAAGATATACATTTAGATTCACATAAATAGTCCACTGTAATTGAATCTTATCTGCACTCTCAGATAAACACACAAAGCTGTAATTCAGGCGGCGCCTGTTTAAAAGGTACACTTGTGGAATTACTCTACCTGGAAAACTTCAGGTGATTGTGGCAGTTGGAATGATTGGGATTGAAATCAGTTTTTATTAATGCAGGGTGGTAAAGGTGTACTTTAAATTTAATCGAAAAAATGATAAAATTTTACTTGAAGGGGTGTTCATAAGACCTTTATAATCATGAAATGACACATCTCATAAATGTGAAAGAAATTTGTATACATGCTTAGGACAACCGTTATTAAGTATATCTAAACTATAAACCGTTATCCCAGTAGTTCTGTGTTATTTGATTGATTGTAAATAACTGAAAAGGGTAAAAACTGAATCTCTTTCTTGATCTAACACAGATTTGAACGAAGGATTGATAAACATAACTAAATCATCATCATTTGTAATTTCTGTTGCATGGTTGTCTGAACTGAGATGCTGATCTTTTAATGATTAGATACTTTAAAAAGGTTTGGAACCACTTGAGGGAGAGTAAATTTTCACTTTTGGGTGAACTGTCTATTTAAGTACACCTATAATGTTCCTAAAATAATTCAGTGGCGTCTGTTTTAGTGTTCACAGTGTATATAAAGACTGGAATCGTTTGCTTTCACCTGATAAAGCAGTGAGCAGCGGTCAGAACCCAGTTCTTATGAATGAGAGTCCCTCCACATGTATGACCCAACATGGGTGGCTCAGAGTCACGCAAAACCTTCAAGAAAAACACACAAACTTTTAAATAGAAAAAAACCTATTTGTGTTTACATTTGTGTTTATTTATTTATTTTACAAATATGCAGAACCCATTTTACATTAAAACATTAAGTTTAAAGGGAAAGTTCATTCAGAAATTCACAATTTAGTCACCTTTAATTGGTTTTAACCATTATGAGTTTTGTTTTTTAGTTGAACACAAAGATATTCATGTCATTCATCGTAGGACAAGAAAAAAACATGGAAGTCAGTGGGTACCTGTTTCCAACATACTTCAAAATATCTTCTTTTGTGTTCAACAGAAGAATCTCAAACCAGTTTGGATGAAGTGAATGTTAAGTAAATGATGACAAAATGTTCATTTTTGAGTTATGGCTTTAATAGTTATCTATCGATTCCTAATATTTATTTACTTTCATTATTTAGAAGATATTCTGAACCCGGTACCCACTGACATCTATAGTATATATATTTTTTTCATTTGATGAATGTTAATGGCTGCCAGTTTCTAACATTCTTCAAAATATCATTTACAAAATGGTTTGGAATCACATGAGGGTGAATAAATGGTGACATCGATGAATTTGCTCTTCAGTGTTTGGACTCTCAGTAATGACTTTACACCACACTGAACTGAGCTAAACTACACTGAACTTAAACACTGAAAACTGAACTACCCTGATCCAGTTACTATGACCATTTATGTGAACCTGCTTTGACACAATCTACATTGTAAAAGCGCTATACAAATAAAGCTGAATTGAATTGAACTAAATTTTCACTTTGGTTGAACTATCCCTATAATCTTGATGCTTTCGTTAACAAACACAAACGATTGTCATAATCAATAGATCAACATAATATTATAATAGTAATACTTAAAACTGACCACAAGCACACTAATACCATCGTTTCCCTATTGAAATTTGACATATGGCAATATATGGAACATATCTATCAAAACAATCTATATATATATTGGTTAATTTCACATATGATTAGCAATGGATAAGCATATATTTAACAAGAAACCTTTGTTTTTATACGGTGTTTAATGTCTGTTATGTCTTCCAGAAGGGCTGTGTGATTGGATCTGGCTGAACTGTACCTGCATGGACACTTGCCATGGCCAGGAGTGAGGATTGGCCGGTTCTCCGTTCACTATGCGAGTGTTGACGGCAGGAGGAAACGTGGGCTTTCCGCACCTTTCAGGCCAGTCTGTGAAAGAAGAAGAGCTTAGCATTCAGGTGAGGAGGATTTCAAACATGCTGACCATTATCCTCGCTGGAAATTGCTCAGTATGGAAATAGGTGTTGCTTTTGAATGTAGTGTGAAATGTGGATTGTAAAATGCCTAAGATTTTGCCTTAGTCATCTTTGAAAGTGGTTGTTAGATTATAGAGTGCATTTCTATACACGTTTGATGGTTGGTACGCTGTATTTTGGCTAACATCGAGGTTCTCTCAAAGTTGTACAAAAGAAGTTAATGATTCGCACTCAATTGTGTTTTTATTTTTACTTTTTCTTACATTTTACGAGTGATAACAGACGATTCGGCACAAAGCCTTCCTCAGTGTGTCTCTCAAAGTTGTAAACAAATGTTTGTTTTTTCATTTTCAGTTTTGTTCTCAAAGACATTATTCATACATCATTCATGATTTTTTTTCACTGGAACTTTTACACAGAACTTAACAGGAACCTAAAACGTTTTTGTTAACTAGGATGTTGAAAGACTTTGACAATTCAAAACAGGATTTTCAGCTCTTAATCAATCAGTTGGCAGTTCATTACGCTGTGGCGACCCCTAATGAATAAAGGGATTAAGCAAAAGTAAAATCAATTAATTATGTGTAAGATGTTTTCATGAAAAATCCAAAAAACACCAGAGCAGTGTTAAATATTTTGCTGATTTAGGCACTTACATTATCCCAAATGTTTTGTGACAGAGATGTATCGCCATGCTAATGACATCACGCACCTTCAATTCTGTTTTACTAAAACACCAACAACACCAAAGACTCTTTAATGTACTTAAGAACGATAACTCCCATGATTCCATCAAAATACTTCTTTGTTTGTTGTCAATACGTGCCTTCTAGTCGCCATGAATTGACATCCCATGCCTTTATTGTTGATTATGGAATTTGTATAAACCGTTTTGACATATTGGCTGCGTCCGAAATCGCCTACTACTCAGTAGATACTGCAATTGAATTTAAATGTACTACTGCTCACTAAATACAAGCCCAACAGATCACTCAGATCTTTAAGATCATATAAACTAGAAATTCCAAGGGTTCAGTCAAAGCAGGGTGAATCTGCCTTCAGCCACTTTGCTCCTCGCTGCTGGAATCAGCTTCCAGAAATGATCAGATGTGCTCCAACATTAGGCACATTCAAATCAAGACTGAAAACACATCTGTTTAACTGTATGAGCACTGTGCTGCGTCTGACAGATCGCACTATTTGGTTTTTCATTTTCTTTTTCATTCTTTTATAGCCTATTTTAACTCATTTTAATTTGTTTTTATCTGTTTTAATAATTTTTATTGTCTGCATTTTATGTTCCTTTTTATTCCTGTTTATGTAAAGCACTTTGAATTGCCACTGTGTATGAAATGTGCTATATAAATAAACTTGCCTTGCCTTGCCTTACTCGACCGTTAGAAAAGTACGTTCTTTACTGTATGAATGTGAGTAGTGTGAAAGGAACCTGGACATACTACATCTGCCATTTTGTCATAATCACGTAACCTACTCGTGTCAGTTGTGCTGCTTCACTCCCTTTCATCAATTCTCGGGGCATTATGGGATATCGTTGGGTTCGTCTGATGCGCACTTCAGAATCTTGTTGGAAGTATGAAGTCATTCGCGTACTTCTCGCATACTGTTTTTTTGAATACTATGAATTTGGACATACTACTCAGCTCACATACTATTTTTAGTATACTATATAGTATGGTAGTATGCCATTTTGGACGTAGCCATTGATATAGTCTACAAAACTCCAGCTTTTTTCTCCAGCAACTAATTGAAAGGCTTCTGATTGGATACTGTATATCAGCTCAACCAAAACATTTGTGATTGGTTGTTTGGCTCAGTGCCCCAAAACCAATCACCAAGACTCTTCTCCAAGTCAATAAATAATAGTCAATAAACAATAGTCAAGTTTATGAGTCAAAAAACTTTGCTCATACCTATCGTGATGTCATCCCATGGGTTTGGTGATACTGGAGGTTCAGTGGGAACAGGTAAAGTAGAATCAGTGGTCCAGTGTGCACGGAAACCTTTGCCCTCGAGGAAAAAGTCAGCAAAGAAACGTAACACAAGCTCATTGGTTGTGCTTTCGATGACGGGAGGCATTTTGGTGCCACAGAATGGGCCTGCAAGGAAGCAAATGTATTTGAGTGCATTGCTGTCCACCTTAAAAGCATCTGAGTAAATCACTTTTGTACTGTATGTCCGCTTTGAATGAATGGAGGATGTAAATCTGTCACCGCTTTAAGTGTGTCATAAACCGCCGTCCTTGAAAAAGCATTCAATAACATCCCTTACCGTATTTTTTCGCTCCAGGTTTTGATCCATCGTAGACTACCACGTTGTCATTGCACTGGCCGAAAAGGATGCCTGCCTCTTCCATGTCAAAATCGGTGAACGTCAATTTAATGGTCTTCCCCTTGGGAGTGCGGATGGTCCACAGACACATGCTGTTAGCTGGATAGTTGGTGGGCCAGTTTTGAGACTTGATGACGCCTGTCTCCTGCTGTGAGAAACCGCCGCATCCCTGGATATCTGCAGGACATCATAAGTGCAGTTTGGTGCCTTCGGACACAGTAACGGGTATAAAATGTGACAGTTAAAGGTAGGATCGTTCCGACCAAGCAAAGTGTCACGAAATTGTGTCTCGCTGTTAGAGCAGAAGTCAGCTGGTACATGGTATCTCAGGGGTTAGCCCGCAGTCCAAGACAAGCCACATGCCACCACGGTCCAAAATTAACTTTTTGGCAGAAATATGTGGCAGGTGGCAGGAAAAAAAGTTTTATCATTATTTTCAACTGGCTACAAGACTGTGTGTGTGTGTGTGTGTGTGTGTGTGTGTGTGTGTGTGTGTGTGTGTGTGTATATATATATATATATATATATATATATATATATATATATATATATATATATATAAATTTTTGTTTAATGGAGATTTCTTCAACATTTCTGAACATAATAGTTATAATAACTCATTTCTAATAACTGATATATTTAATCTTTGCCATGATGACAGTAAATAATATTATACTAGATATTTAAAAAAAAAAACTTGTAAACTGTACAGCTTAAAGTGACATTTAAATTTTAATTAGGTTAACTAGGCAGGTTAGAGTAATTAGGCAAGTTATTGTATAATGATGGTTTGTTCTGTAGACTATCGAAAAAATAGCTTGACCTTAAAATGGTTTAAAAAAATTAAAAACTGCTTTTATTCTAGCCAAAATAAAACAAATAAAACTTTCTCCAGAAGAATAAATATTATCAGACATACTGTGAAAATTTCCTTGCACTGTTAAACATCTTTTTTTTAATAATTTTTGCAGACAGAAAAACAAAGAACAGACAGACAAACCCATCATGTGCAATAATCTGTGCAAAATTTAAAATAAAGCAAGAAACAAGAGAAAATGGCGACATACAAAACACATATGACCTACAAGAAGACACAGCAATGGATGTAGAGAGAAAAAAAAACTTACAAATCTTCAGAAATTAAACATCTTTATGGTGCTTCAGAAAAATAAGAATAGATTCCAAAGTTCCCAAAGGTGGTATATCTTATTCTTTCCAAATGTAAAGTGGAGGTGAGTCCGAGAAGCCAGTCAGAAAAAAAGAGGCCTAACATGTTTTTTCCAAAAACAAAGGATAACTTTTTTAGCTATGATCATGCCATACTGAACAGATAACCGTACATTTCAGTTGAGAGTTTCCAGAAAATCTGACCAGCCAAAAATTGCTATCATTGGGTCAGGGAGTAAAACACAATTATAAACCTTAGCAAAGAACCGAAATATTTCTAACCAAAAATTCTCAATTTGAACACAAGACCAAAAAAGATGTGCTAAGTTACCCTCAGCAGCTTTACACTTGTCACATGTGGGGGAAACCCGAGGGATAGAATTTTTTAAGCTTTGTTTTAGAACAGTGAAGTCTGTGTAATACTTTGTTCTGAATAAGATGGTGTCTAGAATTTATAGAACATGAATAAACAGATAAAAGTCATTGATTCTAATCAGTCCCAGATATTGAAATCCCTAAGTCTTCTTCCCAAGCGACTTTCAAATGAAGAGAAAAAAAAAATCTGTTTTGATTTTAAAAGCATTTACAAATAAAGAGGTTAGGCCCCTAGCATTTGAAGAGTTAAAACATAAATCAAATAACTCGCCTTCTAAAGATAAAACTTCAAAATCTGGAATATTTAGATGGACATAGTTTCTGACCTAAAGATACCTAAAAAATTAGAAGGGGGAGTTTGAATTTCTCAGAGAGTTGTGAAAAGGTGGCAAAAATCTGTTAAAAATAATTTAATAAAAGGAAAAAAAATTCAAAGTAATAATTCTGACTTCAACTATATACACACATTTTTTATTTATTTCTCAAATGATGTTTAACAGAGCTGGGAAATTTTAACAGTGTTATATTTTTCTTCTGGAGAAAGTCTTATTTCTATTAGTTTGGCTGGAATAGAAAAGAAAAATCATTTAAAACAGCTTAATTTTAGTTTTGCCCCCTAAGGCAGTGTTTCCCACCCCTGTTCCTGAGGGCACATCAACATTTTTAACCTCTCCCTGATCAAACATTAAAAAAGACTTCAAACCCTGAAATAAATGGATCAGATAAAAGAGACATTCAAAATTGGAACAGGGTTAGGGAAACACTGCTCTAAATTTTTTTTTTTTTTTTTTTTTTTCCAGTTAGCTACAGAAAATCCACTGTTGTCCAATGACTTGCCTAATTAACATAACATAGTTAACCAATTTAACCTAGTTAAGCCCTACTGTAGTAAAATGTGATGTAATGTCATCATGGCAAAGACAAAGGAAATTAGTTATTAGAAATAAATAATTAAAAATATTGCATTTAATAATTGTTAGGCTTGAATTTAAAAAATGGTATAATATTTAATTATGTGTAGAACTAAAAGTTAAAAAGTAATACAAAACATTTAACTCAGTTTGAAATAAACATGGGGAGGAGTTTCTTCCTGAAATTTCCATTCGCATGGATTGTTATTGAAATGATTGCATTTCGCTTCCAACATTTCTGTTTTAGAGGACAGAAATCTCTCATCTTTGATCGAAAATAAATATAATTTGTATTTGGAAGATTAAAAGATTCTTAAGGCATTGGAGTGACAATAAGTTGATTAACTTAAATAGCATTTTTCTATTATTGAATTAAGGGGGACCTATAATGCAAAAATAGTTTTTATAAGTGGTTAAACACAGTTATGTGGTGACAGTGTGTGAATATAACCAGCTTCTCATGGTAAAACGTAATGAATTCTATTTGTTTACAATCACATTTGATAAAAACAGCCTGCAGAAACGCTTTAAATGACATTCTCCCTTTGTACGTGGTAAATCTACTTTATGCTAACGAATATGCATTTTATAGCTCCGCCTTTTTTCCAAATAGGAGTGGGAGCACAATCTCATTTGAATTTAAAGCGACAGCCACCAAAATGGCACAACATGCCGTTACATTACATTACATTACATAGGGAAGAATTATTCTATATCAGAGACTTATTTTGCATCTTATAAGTAGGGGCATAATAGGTCCCCTTTAATGTTATTAAAAAATTCATATAGCGCATAAAGATGTTCTATACGGCCTTCTTTGTGCTGGGAGCTTTTCGGGTTGGCTGCAATGGCAGAAGGAAACTGCAGGCTGAATTTACTGTGAGCCTGAGGAGGATATGTCATAGAGACAAGCTTTAACTGTGAGCACTGGCGACGCATTTTAATGCAGGCGTCAATCAGCCCCACTACAGATGCTTTACTCCTTTTTTAGGGGCGTAGCATCTGGCGAAAGGGGAAATGTTTTTCATAAATCCAGGAATGCGTGTGTTTACTGTGAAATAAGAGCTCTTTCAGCTGCCACCTTGTCACCTAGGACATTTATTTGAACCATTTGGCAGTATTCCAGCTTAGAGAGACAGTACAACTGATCTAAAATCAGATTTAAAAACATCTAAGGCTCTGTTTGGACCTGGAATTAAGATGCAGATCCGTCAATTCTATCAGAGGATGACTTCAAATAGAACGTTATTAGAGAGAACAATCTCATATCACAATACAATTCGTTTCGTATCCTGATAGCGATTCATTCATTCATTTTCTTTTCGGCTTAGTCCTTTTATTAATCCAGGGTCACCACAGTGGGATGAACCGCCAATTTATCCAGCATATGTTTTACACAGCTGATGCCCTTCCAGCCACAACCCATCACTAGGAAAGATAGCGATACATGTCATGATATATTACCATTTCTGTAAATTCAAAAAATTCTTTTCGCCTTTGCAAGTTTTAGGAACAACAAATAATAACTTCTATTTGATTATTTGGTATCAGAAGTGGCTTATATGAAAGGCAAAGACCTCTAGATTTCTTGCAGGACTCCCAGAGTTTATCAAGATTCTTTGGATTCATCTTCAATGCCTCCTCCTTCTTTATCTTACCTCAGACATTTAAGAGCAAGTGGCGTCCCCTGGTGGTTCGGCAGTATGGGTTGTGTATAGGGAGGATTGGCTCTTAAAGGGCCATGAAACCCCCTCGTTTCAGCAGGGTGTTTTCACACTTCTACTTTGGAAAAAGTAAAAAAAGTGGGCGTGTCCAGCTCTGTTTAGGGGGGAGTGTCGGAGGAAGAAAAGTGGGAGGGTGTGGGAGTGTCTATTTGGGCACGCACTTTTTTGACTTTCAGAGTCAAAATTCACACACACACAATAGAAAGTGATGGTGTTTAACCTACATGGACATGTGTAGTCGAATTATTTGCCAAATTATTAAATGGTGGACTTTAACTGCAGTTTGGCTCTTTCATTCAGGGAATTCATTCATGCCTCTCGCGACAAACGAGATATTTGATTCGAGGATCTGCTCTAAGCGTGTATTTTTCATGCAATGTTTGATACCGCACGGCGAATGAGAGAAAAAAAACTCAGCATTTCCTGGAAACTTAGATGCACACGGCAGGTAGCGTCAGAAAGTGTGTTATTCCGGTCACTAAATGCGGTAAAAACCCTACATGAGGTTAAAGTTTGGTTGTGGTGCTAACATGTTTACACTCTGTGCAATAGTTTGTTAGATACGAACAAACTGAATAAACAAAGAGCACTGCTCACTCACTTACCAAATCTGTAGAGACAGGACAATCACCAGCAACTAGAGCCGCGTCTTTAAGAAGAGAATACTACAAGCGAATCCGGATCTCAGCGTTTGCAGATGAGAACAGCTCTCAGGTAAACAATAATCCTCCTTAGACACGTAAGTTATTGTTGTCGAGCGTCGCGTACACTGTTAATCCACACGTGACTCAAGCTGAGCTCTCACAGAGAGAAAATGAAAACAAAACTTAACGGCAGCAAACTATAAAAGCAACACTTCACGCTTGTTTTGCCAACACAACGTGGCGTCTCTGTCGTGTAAACACGGTGATAGTAATGAATATTAATGAAGTTGCACAATAGAGCGCGCTGATTGGTTTGAACCAAGCCTTACTCATGCATTAATGCAACACACTGTAAGACGTAATAAGACTCACTCTGGCACAGACGCCCAGTCTGCATGCTGGAATACAGGCTATTATGTCATGACCGTGACGCAGCTTCAAAAATTTGTTTCAAACAGGAAGTACGAATTTGCTTGAAATAACACAAAAACAACCAATTTACACTTTTTAGTGAAGTATAGGTGTCTTAATAGTGTTTTTAACAGTGTGGGACACATATACGACATACAGCTCAAAACATGTGTTTTGGTGTTTTGTGACCCTTTAAATGTTTATTGCCACCCTTCATAGAATGATTAAAAAATTGGGGGAAATATGGGAAAATACTCATAATAATTACTGGAAAGGTATGTTCCATAGTGTTTTTTGTTTTGCATTCAACAGAATAAAGAAACTCAAAGAAATGGTGAGGAAATTAAAAAATTTTGGGTGAACTGTCCCTTTAAAACAGCTGGTGTAAATAAGAATCTCCCTCCTCTATTTACCATCCAATCAACCAAAATTTCATATTATCCTAGCTTTAATACCAGGTGTAAACAGGGCCTAAAATATTATTATAATATTGTTAGAATTGCCTTATTTAATGATGTTTACAGTACATTCGCCAAAAGTTGTTCTGCAATGCTATTCTCACCTCATTACCTCAGAATATCTATAGGAGACACAAACAAAGTGTGTGTGTGTGTGTGTGTGTGTGTGTGTGTGTGTGTGTACAGTAGATGTCTATATAAGTTTGCAAAGTGTTTTACCAGAAAGGTCCTCTGGATACACCGCTTCCCATGTGGCAGAAAAGCCACGGTCTGCTAGCCGAGCGTCTGACTGGAAACGTACAGACATCTTGTTACTGACACTGATAAGTACCGGAGGAAGAATAAATCCACAGTGTGTGCCTGCAGAAAGAGAGAGATAAATAAGAGAAAGTTTGTGCATCTCCTGGCTCGGAGTCAGACGACTGACAGGGCTAGTTCTGGATCAGCTGCACTCAAGTCCACTTATAGTGTTAGATAAAGTTTCCTGCATCAACAAGACAAGCTGAAATGTACTTTTACAAGACCATCACCCTTGAGGCCATTTACATCGCACTGTTTTTAACAAAGAACGAAACCTTTTTATGTGTTTTAAAGCTTCACTTGCACAGTGGCAGCATTTTGGGCGCTATAGAAAAAGAAGGTTTTGTTTTTTAGGACTATAGAGAGATCTCGCCGCTGTAGAAACTAAAAATAACATTGAGTTTGATGAAAGTAGTGACGTCACACACATGTACAATTGAAGTCAGAATTATTAGCCCCCCTGTATATTTGCTATTTCTGTTTAATGGAGAGATTTTTTTCAACACATTTCTAAATTGTTGAAAAATTATAGGTCAGTGCTTGTACTGTATTTCTCAGGTTACATCTTTATGGGGCGTTTCACATATTGTGTCCAAAACCACGTTGAAAACGTGACGCGTGCTTCTTTTTTTATCGATTTTAATGCGTTTCTGAACTCGAGATCCTCTGCCGTTTGCCTTTGCTTTGGCCACCATCTCCTGTTCTTACACACGCGTGGAGCCGTGGTGGGCAGTTCTTTCCATCTTGTGCTGTACTCAGTAGACCAATCACAACAGACTGGGTCATTGGACCAATCAGGGCAGAATAACTTCGCTCTGAGGAGGGGTTTGGGAACGGATGAATCACTGAACGAATCATACGGGAGTCATTAGCGTAATTAGGTAAAAATAAATGCATACTACAAGACAATGAACGTGTATTTTTGACCTGCATGCATATCGGCATGTTGTTGGAGACCCCCAAAACCAAAATATGACCTTTTATTATGCATAATAGGGGCTCTTTAACTGAAAAAGTAATTATCATCTCCATTTCACATAAAGATAATAATTATTTCATTTATCGAATGGCATCTAATTATGTGATGGAAATGAGCGCTCACGCCACGTGTGCTAATCAGTTTCACCCTAGCAAATCCAATTCATCCTCTGTGAATTCCTCCATAGACTAGAGTGTAGTTTGGCATGGTTTGTTCTGCTTTTCTCTTCAGACTCTTGTTTGTACGCTTCTTCTCTTCAGGGTAACACAGACTGTCAGCAGAACTAATACTCACACACCACTTCAACCTGACAGCCGGGTGAAGAAAGTGATGTGAGGAACACACACACACACTCACACACACACGCTTGCGAGCGCCAAGTAAGGACACAATGTCAAGACAAATGAGCCGCACAATCTATGACTGCTGGTGGACCAAAACCAAACTTGTTGTTATTCTTTTGTTTCATCTTATGTAATATCCTGGCACTGGTGTTGAGTTGTATTAATCTAAAACCCACAAGTCATATTACTGAATTATTCATTCATTCATTCATTCATTCATTCATTCATTCATTCATTCATTCATTTTCTTTTCGGCCTAGTCCCTTTATTAATCTGGGGTTGCCACAGCGGAATGAACTGCCAACCTATCCAGCATGTGTTCTACGCAGCCGATGCCCTTCCAGCTGCATCACTGGGAAACATCCATACACTGTCATTCACACACACACACTACGAACAATTTAGCTTACAAAATTCACCCATACCACATGTCTTTGGACTATGGGGAAACCGGAGCACCTGGAGGAAACCCACACAAACACAGGGAGAACATGCAAACTCCACACAGGAATGCCAACTGGCCCAGCCAGGACTCAAACCAGTGATCTGGACCTGAGTCATGCTGACTTTGTTGGCGCATACTATTCCTCTACACTTCCTCTGCAAATATCCAGCAAAACTTGTCCTCTCTGTCCTTCCTTGTGTAGTTCAAACCTCCCAAACTCTCAGTGTTTTCTCCGTCACACTTTCCCCCAGACCCCTGCTCCGGGTTTCTGACAGTATCTGCTGTGCAGTGCTTGAAAAGCTGCCGCAGATAAGCATATCGGCCGCTCACAGCTCTGTTTGATGTTCAGTAATAAGGAGCTGTAATTTATCGTACTCCCGCCTGCTGGCTCATGCCTCGCCGAGACTGATGATAATCAGTTTTTACAGCCCTTTGTGCGCCGGGATAAGAGAGAGCGATGTGAACGCCAGCCCTTCTCACGCCAGCGGTGCCATTTAGTGTTAGTTATGAACCCCAAAACAGAGTCGAAGGTCAGGCCTTACACATTTCATCTAATTAAATTACTGGAAGATTTATCATGTGTGAAATGTCTGTTTAAATATTTGAATAGTGCAGTTAGAATCGCCTCATTTTGTTTTATTCAAATATTAAAAATAAATATTAAAGTTTTTTGGTGTTTGGTGGCCTTTTTGGGTGTGTTTAGGGCTTTTATCTTTAGTTTTCAGAAAGTGTTTTTGAGAAAAACTTTCAAAATATAATTTTAAGCACTTATAAATTCACAATTTATGATACTTTTATGAATTTGTGTCTGTAGATTTCACTTACAATACATTTTTTTTAAAAGCAATTGTCTTCACAAACCTCAATTTACAACCAAAATTAATTGTTTATATGTTGCTTGAACGGGGGATATCTTCACATATTGTTGGTCTGCTTATATATCAATTTTATCTTAGCAGAAATTGTGAAAGCTTATTTTATTTTTGCCCGTTTACAGTATTTTCCTAATCATGATGTTATTTCTAGAGTTCAAACTTAGCTGATGTTTGATCATAAAGCATGTTTGGCATGCTATCCCAGGAGAGAGCCCTGAGCTCATAAGACCCTCGAGCCCGGGGCTCCCTCCCATTTGAAAGGCGAGAGGTTAGTTTGAGCTCAGGTAGATCTTGAGAACTCCCCTGGTTTATTTAAGACATAAGACAGATTATGGTGATTGCTATGGAGAGATAAACTGCTGACTGAAAGGCATAGGTAGGAGCCTGACTATGAGCTTGTATATAATGGCAATTTCATTCATTCATTTTCTTGTCGGCTTAGTCCCTTTATTAATCTGGGGTCGCCACAGCGGAATGAACCGCCAACTTATCCAGCAAGTTTTTACGCAGCGGATGCCCTTCCAGCCGCAACCGCACTCATACACTACGGACAATTTAGCCTACCCAATTCACCTGTACTGCTTGTCTTTGGACTGTTGGGGAAACCGGAGCACCCGGAGGAAACCCACGCAAAGGCAGGGAGAACATGCAAACCCCACACAGAAACGCCAACTGAGCCGAAGTTCAAACCAGCGACCCAGCGACCTTCTTGCTGTGTGGCGACAGCACTACCTACTGTGCCACTGCCTCGCCCATAATGGCAATTTGGTTTTGTCAATTCATTTATGTCTTGGACTATGGGAGGAAACCGAGCGAGCCGTGGGAAACCCACGCAAGCACAGGGAGAACATATAAGCTCCGGATAGAAACATTGACTGGCCTAGTAAGGACTTGAACTAGAGACAGTCTTGCTGTAAGGTAACAGTGCTTACAACTGAGCCCTCTCTAGGAAATGGAAGGAAGAGTAGGGGTGGAATGGAGGATTCTTCAAGATGAAGATAACTACCCACATAGCAAAATTTCTCTGGCCCAGCTCTGGCCCACACAATCAGGTTTTGCTTGGCCCACATGCCGCAGTGAATTACGGTACATGACTGGACCAAATCTGGCTTCCAGACAAGGGCCAAACACAAACCATATCTGGGCCAAGTCTCAGCCAAGTTAATAACTCATAACTGGGCCTGAACTGGGCCAGATAGGTTTGTGTGTCACGATTGCAATGAAATTGATAAACCCATGGAGTGATGCTCTTTAGGCACACTATGGGCACGCTTTTTTTCAAAGTGACCTGATTGGTAAAATTTTTTTTCTTTACTCAAAAATGATTTTAGTGTATTTCAAATGTGGGTCAAGACTGGCCAAACTCACATGGCCCACTTATCAAATTTTTAAATCTGGGCCAAATACTACGTTTTTCATCTGGCCCAAATCTTGTGTGCCGCCTTAAAAACGGCGCCACCTCTGCCAAACCCGGGCCATGTTTGGCCCACATGCTGTATGCCAGTGCCGGATGAATGCCTGCTGTGCCAGCTTTATGCCAAATCTGGGCCAGAATTCTTTGCTACTAGGGTAAGGTAAGAAATTCTGGCTATTTATAGTGTGTTAGGATTCAATTGATTGGTAAATCATATGTTAGCTAATGCGGGACCAGCTGTGGTCAATCATAAGCATGTGATCCTTTAGAAAGTAGTTTATAAATAATCTTCTAAGCTGTTTTCCAACCTATTAGATCGCATTTCTTTAAGTGTTTAGTCCTGGAGATGGTGCTGATGGACAACAGTATTAGTTCAAAGAGGATAAAAGCAGGTAAAATAGATTAAAACTATCGTTTCAAAGCTGTCTAAATGTGACTGTTTACACGCATCAGCTGCCGACCGGAAGTTCTTCGCATTCTCTTTGCGCATACACGCAAAGCATAATGGGTAATTTTGCATTCCAAGAAAAAGATCTATACATCAACAAGAAATGAAATCAGTAATTTGTACCCAACAATGCGCATTTTGAACCCACCTCACTAACTAACACCCTCACTAGGGCTCTATGAGTCTTGTTTGATTAATAGTGATCACGTAATAGGAAACACATTAGTAGTAAAAACCAAGCAATGGTAACATTTGTGTCTTTTCTCTTCCAGAGTCGTGTCTTACCCAGTGACTGCAGACTATCAGAGACGGTGAGTTTATCTTTGCCGCATTGACCCGCTTCACCCACGATGGCCAAATCGGTGATGCGCAGTTTGACAAGAAAGCCTTCATCCACTGTGATGTCCCAAGAGCAGCTCAAATTTGCAGGATAAGCCTGAGGATACTTCTCTGAGTTTATCTGACCTTTGCGTCCAAACAGCTTCCCAGGGGAGCCGCAGCCCGAGTCTGAACACAGAGAGAGAGAGAGTTATTGTCACAAAGAGAAATTCATCATGCTTAAATATCATCTGGCTTCACGTAGGGTAAAAACGCTTGTCATGCTCGATGATGCTGCTGCAAATTGGGCTTGTTAACAAAGCAGATCCGATTGATTTTCTTCAAGTGCTGCACTAAAATTATGTTGTCTGTTGTCTTGAATGGGATTTGAGTTACTGCAATATAGCAACTCCAAGATAATAGAAATAGAGCACACACACACACACACACAAGATCTGATTTAATGTCTTTTTCCTACAGAGAAAATCAATTTTATGGAGAGGATACAGATAGTTTTGCTCATTCTCTAACTGCCCAGCAATCACAGGACATCAACATGACGTCAGATTGACGTTGTAGCCCAACGTCATCGGTATGTTGCGTTTTGTTTGATGATGTTGTGATGTTGTTTTTTACATTTTTTTAAAAACCATTTTAAAGTCAATATTATTAGCCCCCTTAAGCAGTATTTTTTGTTTTCAATTGTCTACAGAACAAACCATCGTTATACAATAACTTGCCTACTTACCCTGACTAATAATTCTGACCTCAACTGTGCTAACAAACCATACATCAATGGAAAGGTTATTTATACAGGTTTCAATTAATGTAAATCCCAATAAAAACAACTCAAATCTGACCCTTAAGGCTGGTTTTGTTGTCCATAATGAGATATATGACTCTGTCAAACTGCTGTGAGTGTATTTACCTTCTGGAGCCGGTGTGTTGATTGTTGGTCCAGCGGTTGTTGTTGGTGGTGTGGTTGTAACTGGTGGAGCACTAGCTAGGGTGTATGTGGCACTAAATCCTTTAGCAGACCCGCTGGAATCAGACTTGAAACGAACCACCATACTGCTGCCACTAGACAACACCGGCGCCGGGACCTTGTTTCCACAGAAACGACCTACAGTAATTTAGATTTATATGTTTTGGCAGATAAAAAATGAGCACACAGATGTTCGCCGAGGAACAAAGCGAGCTTTTTTGGATTCAGTAAATGTCAAATCTCACCCAGTTGGGCTGCGCCATCTGAAGCACCATCATAGATGTCCACAAAGTCACCACATGATTCTGGGACGAGGTCAAAAGCTGTGAATGTTAGCCGGATCTTTTCCCCATCAGGTACTCGAATCATCCACTGAGCAAACCACACAAATGAATAATATTAGTTTAAAGGGCACTCTTTTATTGGAAAAAGGCTAATTTTACAATTGAACAGTTGAGATTTACCATTTTCCGGCTGATCTTCGGGTCTGGCTGGAGCCTTTTAGCTTAGCTTAGCATAATTCATTAAATTGGATTAGACCATTAGCATCTCTTTTTAAAATTATTCTATTTTCTGTTTAAAGCTTGACTCTTCTGTAGTTAAATGGTGTACTAAGACCGACAGAGAATAAAGACTTGCTATTTTCTAGGTCGATGTAGCTATAATAACTGTACTGTATTCAGAGGATTTCCCAGAGATGGGTTGCGGCTGAAAGGGCATCCGCTGTGTAAAAACTTGCTGGATAAGTTGCTGGATAAGTTGGTTCATTCCGCTGTGGCGACCCCGGATTAATAAAAGGACTAAGCCGACAAAAAATTGAATGAATGAATATTCAGAAGAAAAATATTCTGAAAATCTTGGAAACATTTGTGAGACGATTCAGAACTATTTTCTGGTGCTGTGTAATATTATTGTGCCTTCTTCAGCCGTGGTACAGCAGCAAAGATTATTACGCAGGAATGAAAGTATAGTTAAGGGCGTCCGCTGTGTAAAACATATGCCGGAACAGTTGTCGGTTTTTTCCGCTTTGGCAACCCCTAATAAATAAGGGACTAAGCTGAAGGATGTGAACGAATGAGAGTGTAGTTTCTATTCATATTAGCCTAAAAAATAGCAACTTTCAACAGTCTTGCCACATGATGTAAATAGGAAAAGTCAAGCTTTAAATCGGAAAATTATCAAAAGTTGTTTTTTGAGCAAGATGCAAATGGTCTAATCTAGTTCAATGATTTATGCTAAGCTAAGTTAAAAGTGCTCCCGCCAGTAGAACTGAAGATCTTTATCCAAAACTGAACAGACTTCATTTTCAGGGTTAATTTCTGTCATTTTACATGGGTCTATCCAGGCTCAGTCTTGCACTGTAAATGAGTTGTCTTGTGATGCATTTCGATTAGCATGAGAAATGTGAAAATGTATGTCAAGGAGGTAAAATGGAGGCTTGCATCTGGCTGTTATGTTTTGGTTGCACTGGTGTCTACTGCAAAGACTGAGGTGTGGGAAATTTAGCATGCATACATTTGAATAATGTCTGGCTATGAACAGGTTCTGGCTTTTAAAAAGCTGTCAGACTAAATGTAGGCCTTGGCCTTGTTGGGCTTAACTTTTAAGGCCTGATCACAGCTCTAACTGCCAGACCCAGAGAAGGATTCAGAAATAGTAAATGCTCCTTTAACATTAATTGTCGCAGTTGAATAACCAGATTGCGCTGCATGTAAATTTCTATTTTTGGGTTTTTTTGTTTTGCATGTGTTCAACACATGGACTGATCCGAATGCAATTTTGGTATCCTGACAGGCCTGGTGATTGAAATACTGCTTCCTCGTGCATCTTTAGTTAGTTTGGAGGCTGGCTGTAGATTAGCTGATGTGGGTAAATATCCTGCCAGATGGAGCTCGCTGAGAGGAAGCTTTTAGCAATCTGACTTCCACAATCAAAGCATCTCGTGTCAAAACCCATTAACAGAAAGTCATCGCAAACACCCCTGTTTCCTGTATGAGCGTCGCTGGATTCATTATTCAATGTAATTTGTCAGAAAATGAGATGGAAAATATATTTTTGTAGTGTTTTTAGATGGAAATACTCTAACCGGCCACTTCATTAGGTACACCTGTCCAACTGCTCGTTAATGCAAATGTCTGATCAGCCAATCACATGGCAGCAACTCAACGCATTTAGGCATGTAGACATGGACAAGACAATCTGCTGCAGTTCAAACCGAGCATCAGAACGGGGAAGAAGGGTGATTAAAGTCACTTTGGAAGTGGTGTGGTTGTTGGTGCCAGACAGGCTGGTCTGAGTATTTCAGAAACTGCTGATCTACTGGGATTTTCACGCACAACCATCTCTAGGGTTTACAGAGAACGGTCTGAAAAAGAGAAAATATCCAGCGAGCGGCAGTTCTGTGGGTGCAAATGCCTTGTTGATGGCAGAGGTCAGAGGAGAATGGCCAGACTGGTTCCAGCTGATAGAAAGGAAACAGTAACTGATAACTACTCGTTACAACCGAGATATGCAGAAGAGCATCTCTGAACACACAACACGTCCAACCTTGAAGCGGATGGGCTACAGTAGCAGAAGACATCACCGAGTGCCACTCCTGTCAGCTAGGAACAGGAAACTGAGGCTACATTTCGCACAGGCTCACCAAAATTAGACTTTAGAAGATTGGAAAACGTTGCCTGGTCTGATGAGTCTCGATTTCTGCTGCGACTTTCGGATGGTAGGGTCAGAATTTGGCATCAACATCATGAAAACATGAATCCATCCTGCCTTGCATCAGTGGTTCAGGCTGATAGTGGTGGTGTAATGGTGTAAAGGATATTTTCCTGGCACACATTGGGCCCATTAGTACCAGTTGAGCACCGTGTCAACACCACAGCCTACCTGAGTATTGTTGTTGACCATGTCCATCCTTTTGTGACCACAGTGTATCTCCTGATCCCTACTTCCAGCAGGATAATGCTCCATGTCATAAAGCATGAATTATCTCAGTCTGGTTTCTTGAACATGACAATGAGTTCACTGTTCTCAAATGGCCTCCACAGTCACCAGAGCTCAATCCAATAGAGCACATTTGATATGTGGTGAAATAGGGGATTTGCATCATGGATGTGCAGCTGACAAATCTGCAGCAACTGCTTGATGCTAACATGTCAGCATGGAGCAAAATCTCTGAGGAATATTTCCAGTACCTTGTTGAATCTATGCTAAAAAGGTTTAAGGCGAAAGGGGGTACAAATGAGTACTAAGGTGTACCTAATAAAGTGGCCGCTGAGTGTACAGTAGTTAAGCCTTTAAATGCCACTTTAAGCTGAATGCTAGTATCTTGAAAATATCTAGTCAAATGTTATTTACCGTCATCATGGGAAAGATAAAAGAAATCCATTATTATAAATGAGTTATTAACGTTATTTTGTTCAGAAATGTGTTTAAAAAAATCTTCCTTCTGTTAAACAGAACTTGGGGGAAAGAATAAACAGGGGGGCTAATAATTCTGACTTTAAATTATATCAAGCCACCAAGACGTCACCTTACATAAATGAGCTGTGGGTGAGCAGATGAACTGGAAATTTTCACTTTTTAATAAACGATCCCTTTAACACCTTCAGTTTTTTAAGGCATCAGATATGGAACACTGTGTTCAGATCAGTAGGACAGTGGGTGGAAAAGAACAAAGACACAGCAGAAAGAGAGCAGACTGGAAGAAGGTGGATTGTGATAAATCAAGAGCAGGTGTAGAGGTTATACTGATCATCATCGGGACGCACCTGGTAGAGCGCGTCGCTCTCGTAGTTTAGTGCTGGAAAGCCAGGGGTCAACAGCTCCCCGCGGTCACCTTCAAGAACACCACCGGCCCCGACTATTTCTAGAAGATTGAGAAAGAGATTGGGCTGTTTTTCTCACAGTAAGCTCCTCCCACCCCTCTGAATGCACAGCACTGAATTACACCCTTCTGAATTACACCTATTGGCTCAGTGGTTAGCACTGTTGCCTCACAGCAAGAAGGTCACTATTTTGAGTCCTGGCTGGGTCAGTTGGCATTTCTGTGTGGAGTTTGCATGTTCTCCCTGTGTTGGCGTGGGTTTCCTCCGGGTGCTCCGATTTCCCCCACAAATCCAAACACATAGTCTATAGGGGAATTGAGTAAACTTAATTGGCTGTAGTGTATGTGAATGTGAGTGTATGGGTGTTTCCCAGTACTGGGTTGGAGCTGGAAGGGCATACGCTGTGTAAAACAAATGCTGGAATAGTTGGCGGTTCATTCCGCTGTGGCGATTCCTAAAAAAGGGACTAAGCTGAAGAAAAATGAACAAGTAATTGAACTACACACACATACATTGAGATTTCATGTTTTATGGGGACCTACTAAACTGTAAAAGCTCCCAATACACACACACACACACACACACACACACACACACTGACACAGAGGAACAACAGAGATTTTGCTCTTTTGAAAGAAACCAAAATGGGTTTTCTGACAGCCTCCCGTTTTTTAATACGCACACACTTACAATCATGTACACACACACACACACACACACACACAACAGTAATGGCAGAGATTTAGCTGCATAGAAAGACAGCAAAACAAATTCACTCATAGGACCTATCTTCTGAATACACACATTTAAAATTACAAATGCACACACACACATTTTTATAATACACACACGCACACACTCACACACACATTCATATAATACACATGCAAACACACATTCGTATCATACACACATGCACACACATACACACGCCTTCACGTCCACACTCATAAACACATGCACACACTCACACATACACACACTCTCACTCACACACACACACACACAATCACATACCGTACATACTGTATGCACACTCATACCCACATGCACACAATCATACACACGTACAAACACACACTCATAAATATGTTCACACTCTCATCCATACATGCACACACAAACACGCACACACTTATAAACATGCACAAACTCTCACACACATACTAGTACCCACATGCACACACACACATTCATGTCATACACACATTCAAACAGTCATGCACACACTCATATAATTGCACACCCTCTCACACACACACTCATAAAAATGTGCACATACTCTTACACACACACTCACACCCACATGCACACACTCTCATACGTACATGCACACACAAGCACACACACACTTATAAACACATGCGCATACTCTCTCACACACACTCATAAACACATGCACACACTCTCACACGCATTCATTATACACACATTCAGCCACTCATGCACACACTTTCACATGCACTTAGACACATGCACGCCCTCTCTTACACACACTCTTAAACACGTGCACACACACTCACACACACACATGTTAACATATGCACATACTCTTTCACACACACACTCATGCACACACTCACATGCCGACTCTCTCTCTCTCACACACACACATGCACACACACTAATAAACACATCAACACGTTCTCTCACACACACACACAAGTTAACATATGCACATACTCTTTCACACACACACTCATGCACACACTCACATGCCGACTCTCTCTCTCTCACACACACACACACACACACACTTTCACACCCACACTTATTATCACGTGCACATACTCTCTCACACATGCACACACTCATACACACATGCACACACTCACACGCACAAACACACACACTCTCACAAAGTCTCTCTCACACACGCGCACACACACACACACACACACACAGGAATAGAGCGGCTGAGATTTAGCTGCATAGAAAGACACCAAAACAAATTTCCCAGCAGTGCTTCCCTTTTGAATACACACACTCGCTCACACGTACACACACACACACACATACACACAGAGACTGAAGTACTGTTTCTAGGTCAGCTGCAGTGAGACTCTTCTAGCAGTCTCTCAGTGTGTGTGCGTGTGTGCTGATATGAAAGGCGCAGAGCAGACGTGTGTATTGTTCGGATGTGTAATAGTGCTGTTATGAACTGAAGCTGTGATGTGAGTGTGTGTGTGTGTGTCTTCACCTGACGTCTGCCCAGGGCTCACAGCGCGATACACAGCTCTGAATCCTGTGTCCGTGTGTCTGTCGTTGGTGTCGAAGTACACAAAGAGGCTGTTTCCCAAAGACACGATGGCTCTCGGCGTGGAATAGCCACAGTACTTCCCTGTAGGAAGAAGAAACTCTCAGTGTGTGATTTATTTAATTTATTCTAATGAAAATGAAGCCTAATTTAGGATACTTCTGCGTTTTTTTGTATTGTTTTGCCATTTTGCATATACTATTATCGCGTTAACGGTACTTTTTTAGTACCATTACTAAACATTACATATTTTTTAGCAATTCTTCTTACCATGATGTGAAAAACTTGCATACATACTGTATGAATTATACATTTAAAATGTCAGATATACACTCACCGGCCACTTTATTAGGTACACCTTACTAGTACCGAGTTGGACCCCTATTTGCCTTCAGAACTGCCTTAATCCTTCGTGGCACAGATTCAACAAGGTACTGGAAATATTCCTCAGAGATTTTGCTCCATATTGACATGACAGCATCACACAGTTGCTGCAGATTTGTCGGCTGCACATCCATGATGTGAATCTCCCATTACACCACATCCCAAAGGTGCTCTATTGGATTTAGTTCTGGTGACTGTGGAGGCCATTGAGTACAGTGAACTCATTGTAATGTTCAAGAAATCAGTCTGAGATGATTCACGCTTTATGACAGTGCGTTATTCTGCTGGAAGTAGCCATCAGACGATGGGTACACTGTGGTCATAAAGAGATGGACATGGTCAGCAACAATACTCAGGTAGGCTGTGGCGTTGGCACGATGCTCAACTAGTACTAATGGGCCCAAAGTGTGTCAATAAAATGTTCCCCACACCATTACACCACCACCACCAACCTGAACCATTGATACAAGGCAGGATGGATCCAATTTTGACCCTGCCATCCGAATGTTGCAGCAGAAATCGAGACTCATCAGACCAGGCAACATTTTTTTAATCTTCTATTGTTCAATTTTTGTGAGCCTGTGTGAATTGTAGCCTCAGTTTCCTGTTCCTAGCTGACAGGAGTGGCACTCGGTGTGGTCTTCTGCTGCTGTAGCCCATCTTCCTCAAGGTTGGACATGTTGTGTATTCAGAGATGCTCTTCTGCAGACCTCGGTTTTAAGAAGTCATTGTTTGAGTTACTGTTGCCTTTCTATCAGCTCCAACCAGTCTGGCCATTCTCCTCTGACCTCTGACATCAACAAGGCATTTGTGCCCACAGAACTGCCTCACTGGATATTTTCTTTTTTTCAGACCATTCTCTGTAAACCCTAAAGATGGTTTTGCGTGAAATTCTCAGTATATCAGCAGTTTCTGAAATACTCAGACCAGCCCGTCTGGCACCAACAACCCTGCCATGTTTAAAGTCACTTAAATCACCCTTCTTCCCCATTCTGATGCTCGATTTGAACGGCAGCAGATCGTCTTGTCCATGTCTACATGCCTAAATGCATTTTGTAATTGGTTGATTAGAAATTTGCATTAACGAGCAGTTGGACAGGTGTACCTAACAAAGTGGCCGGTGAGTTTATATGTATAATAAAATAAAATAAAAAAACACACATTAAGGGTTTAGATTATCAAGTTATCCTTTACTTTACATACAATCTAAAGGAGAAAAGCTTTCTTTTCGCATAATATTATCTCTCATTACATTTTAAGTGTGCAGTTTTTTTCTTGTAGAGTATGAGTTCTGTCATGCAGTATAAGCGATGGTTCAACAGCCCCCTCAATAAAAAAAAAAAACAGTGATCGGTTGCATTCTGTCAGAAGAGAATGGTCTCCTGCCCTCTGGAATGAACACAGGCAGATTCCTCCTGCGCTCGTGGTAATTAACTTACACATTTTTTTTACTGACTCTCTGCAGGGATTGGAAATGATGACCGTCAAGACTCACCGATGGTGCCGAGTTCATCCCTCAGAGAGACGGAGTCGGCCTGACACATGCTGGAGTCCTCGATGGAGAAATGCTCAAACCACAGATGAACCACCTGCAGGAACACACTCATCTGCTGAGGCTGAGGCACACTTTATACATATCATATATATTTTTCTCGGTGGAGAAACTAAATTTCACTGAATTGAATTGTGAGCTTTAATTCTAAATTAATAAATGACAATACACTATAAAAATATCTGTTAATAAGCAGTTTTCCGTAATTTTTCATTTATGTTTTTATTTTCCCCTATTTATTGATGCTTTTGAATTGCATTATAGGACTTTGATTTTTCTTGCAACAACTTTTAACCTTGAAACGTTTGAAAAAGTGACTGTTATTAATATTTTTTATAGTTTAAACTGATATATTGTCTGGGTTGGTGTTGTATATTACAATACAAACAGCTGGTAATAAACTGCCTGTAAATTTTCTGTTATTTTACAGACTTATTTCTCTAAATATAATTTATTTTCATTGTATTATTTCAAACTACTAAAATGTCCATAAAAATCACAGTTTCAACTTTAAAAGTGGACAGAGTCCTCCAATGCAATTCATAACCGTAAATAAACAGAAATCACTTGTGAATCACAACATACTGAAACTGCTCATTAACATATTTTTTACAGTGGAGTGTTTTCTTACAGACTATACAGTACTTGAATAATCTTTATTTACAACCTATTAGAGCATTTAAAGGAATATACAGTTGAAGTCAGAATTGTTAGCCCCCCTTTGAAGTTTTTTTCTTTTTTAAATATTTCCCAAACGATGTTTAACAGAGCAAGGAAATTTTCACAGTATGTCTGATAATATTTTTTCTTCTGGAGAAAATCTTTTTCTTTTATTTCGGCTAGAATAAAAGCAGTTTTTAATTTTTGAAAAAACATTTTAAGGTCAATATTATTAGCCCCTTTAAGCTATTTATTTTTTCAATAGTCTACAGAACAAACCATCGTTATACAATAACTTGCCTTAGTTAACCTCATTAACCTAGTTCAGCTTTTATATATCACTTTAAGCTGTATAGAAGTGTCTTGAAAAATGTCTAGTCAAATATTATTTACTGTCATCATGGCAAAGATAAAATAAATCAGTTATTAGAAAGGAGTTATTAAAACTATTATGATTAGAAATGTGCTGAATAAATCATCTCTCCATTAAACAGAAATTGGGGGGGAAAATAAACGGGTGGCTAATAATTCAGACTTCAACTGTATATATAGTGTTTTGAAAAATTATGTCAAATAAATGTGCTGTAAGATAAAATTTATATTTACATTTCCTGGTTATTCAGTTGATTAAAATGTGTTGTATGATGGGTTGGTTAACATTAAGCCTTATATAAATTGCAATTTAAAAATGTATATTATTTAAATATTTACTGTTATTTTAGGAAAATAAAATGAATAATATATGGATTTTTTATATCGTTCAATTATTATTTTTCATTTTTTAACATTTATTTATGTATTTATTTGCCTTTTTTATCGTAATTTTATTAAGCCAAAAAGTTCTCAAAATTAACTTGGCAAGTTAGGGTAATTAGTCAAGTTATTGTATAATGATGGTTTGTTCTGTAGACTATCGAGAAAATATATAGCTTAAAAGGGCTAATAATTTTGTCCCTATAATGGCGTTAAAAAAATTAAAAACTGCTTTTATTCTAGCCGAAATAAAACAAATAAGACTTTCTCCAGAGGAAAAAATATTATCAGACATACTGTGAAAATTTCCTTGCTCTTAAACATCATTTGGGAAATATTTAAAAAAGAAAAAAAAATCAAAGAGGGGCTATTCAACTGTGTGTGTGTGTGTGTGTGTGTGTGTGTGTGTGTGTGTGTGTGTGTGTGTGTGTGTGTGTGTGTGTGTGTGTGTGTGTGTGCGCGTGCGTGCGTCTGTCTGTGTGTGTGTGTGTGTGTGTGTGTGTGTGTGTGTGTGCATATAATTTATTTTATTAATTTAGCAAAAATAAAAATTCTTTCAGAGTAATTCTATATCTCTATACTTTTTAAAATGTTCTATTATTACTTTTCATAATTTAGACTTTTTTTTAGTTCTACTATAAATGTTTTAGGGTTTTTTTTAATGGATGCTTTATTTTATTTAGATTTTGAGTCGAAGTTTACTTGAGTGTAAATAGCATTTGGAGAATGTTATCAAAATGAATACTTATACAGAGTAATGCCAAGAAATAAAAGAATAGAAAACCCACAATATTTACCAAAATAACACTCCATTCAACTAAATCCTTAGCTAAAGACTTTCCACTGGAAAAACAATGACATCATGGAACAAGGATTCTATTACGGTCACTATTAGAATGTTTACTGAACGTTTCCAGAATGTTAGCCAAAGCTCTGAGCACATTCCCTGGTGATCTTTGTCAACAGCAACATTTTAAACCAAAATATGACGTTGTTTTGAAGACTCTGTTTTTAGATCCTCAAATGAAGGGCCAGAAAGCAGTGTACAGTAGGTCATTCTCACAGTGTGCTAATGAGCAGCTAGCAGCTAATGAGCTGAGCTGAGTGTCACCCGCTACCTTATTGGCTTCCACTGTGATGTGCCAGGCGCAGCTCATGCCATTGTTGTAGCTGTTGGGGTGATTCCCACTGGAAAACTCCCCGGAGGAGGCGGTGAGCTCCTGCAGACCCTTGCATCCCCCCTCCGTCTGCTCATCTGTGGACAGACACAGCAGCAGCGATACACTTTGACATGGCCTGTGTAAACCGATTGATTATTTTCCCTCAGGTGAAGCTGTGTTCATGGATTCAGCCTCGCCGAACATAATGCAGGTTTAGCCTGCGGACTGATCATGTTAGTGTATATATTAGTAGCTGTATCATGACATATACTGAAGCAAATCACAGTCCACAATACCTTCATGTTGTCCCAACACAAATCCATTAAGTTAACTTCATCGTTTTTACAAATTTAAGTGGATTTGAATATAAAGTAATTAAGATGTGCCCAGAGAAACCTCAACAATTGTGTTGATTTGTTTTTTTACCCTGTTCATCTGCTTTTGCTTACTTGGAGAAATGCTTGAGGTGTTATTTTACTCCTGTGAATTGTTTGCATTATTGTGCCGATATCCTGGAAGTAGAAAGTGATTACTGGAGCTATTTTCGAGAGTGTTGCACAGTTTTACTTCCTAATTTACATTTATATAGTGCTTTCTGGAGAGGAGGATGCTGAATTGCATTGCACAGGTTTCACAATCACGTTGTTCCCGTTGGTCTGATTCAACCAAATGTTTAGTCGTTTGTCATAAACTCTGAGAGATCAAATTCCCCAGGTTTTCTTGACATGTGAGTTTCAGTAGTTATGAACAGATCATTTAAATCAGTGAATCACTGGAGACTCGCTCTGAAATCAATTAAATCAGTGAGTTTTTAATGGTGAGTCACTCTGAACAGATCATTTGAATCAATGAGTTTTAAATGGAGATTCACTCTTAATGAATCATTTTAATTAGCGAGGTTGTAACTGGAGGTTCACTCTAAAATCATTTGAACCAGCGAGGTTTTACTTGAACATTCACTCTGAAATAACTTGAATCAGTGAGGTTTTAACTGGAGATTCACTCTGAAATCATTTGAATCAGTGAGGTTTTAACTGGAAATTCACTCTGAAATCATTTGAATCAGTGAGGTTTTAACTGGAGATTCACTCTGAAATCATTTGAATCAGTGAGGTTTTAACTGGAGATTCACTCTGAAATTATTTGAACCAGCAAGGTTGTAACTGGAGGTTCACTCTGAAATCATTTAAACCAGTAAGGTTTTTAATGGAGATTCACTCTTAATGAATCATTTGAATTAAACTAGATTATAACTGAAGATTCCCTCTGAAATCATTTGAACCAGCGAGGTTTTAACTGGAGACTTTCTCTAAATCATTTGAATCAGTGAGGCTTTAACTGGAGACTTCCTCTAAATCATTTGAATCAGTGAGGTTTTAACTGGAGACTTCCTCTAAATCATTTGAAATAGTAAGATTTTTAATGGAGATTCACTCTTAATGAATCATTTGAATCAGTGAGTTTTAACTGGAGATTCACTCCGAATGGATTATTTAAATCAGTAACTCATTTGCTGGAGTATCACTCAAAATTATTTAAATTGGTGAGTTTTTAACCAGAGATTCACTCTGAATGCATCATTTGAATTAGTGAATTATTCACTGCAGACACAATCTAAATTAATTTGAATTTATGAGATTTTAACTGGAGATTCACTGAATTCTGAATGGATCATTTGAATCAATGAATAATTTACTAGAGATTGACTCTGAATGGATGATTTGAATCAGTAAATAATTTACTGGAGACTCAGTTTGAAATCATTTATTCTTTGAATTTTAACTGAAGTTTCACGCTGAACGGATCATTTGAATCAGTCAATCATTTACTGCAGACTCACTCTGAATGAATCATTTGACTTAGTGAATCATTTACTGCAGGTGCACTATGAACGGATCATTTGAATCATTTAGTTGTTAACTCATTCACAGATCTAGTCAGTCTAGTCTAATTCACAAATTAAATACTCGCAACTTGTACAATACAGTAAAGGTTCCCTAAAACAATAATATTCTGATAAAGTACTGATACTTCAAATATTCTTAAACACAGTAGTGGATTAAGAAATACAGCTCTGAAGTAGCAGAAACTCACCTTTTGTACTTGAGTTGTTCCTTTCAAGGACAAAGACCACAACTAGTCCAACACAGACTGCAGCCAGGGCCACAAACAGGAAGATCAGACTCTTCTCTAGTCCCGTCAGACCTTTCTTGGACTTCATCTGTGCTGATGGTTGATGTCCAGTGCACAGACCGTGTGATTTGTGTCCTCAGATGGAGATGACGGAGCAGCGTTCCCCTCACTGACGCTCTAATATTTATAATGTTGCACTGACCTTTGTGGAGATGTACTTTAGTCTCAGATGGGCTGGCTGAAAAGGCACTTTCTGCCAGTGTCTTCTTGACACTTTTTGCTGTATGTGCAACAGATCAGATTGTACCTTTAGGAACTCATGCTGGTTTTATCTTGGAGGGCTTATCGGTGAAGGGAAAGCTGTGATTACAGTCTCAAATGATTAACTAGAGAAATATCTTACATTGCAAAAAAATAATTTCTCTCTAAGAGGTTTAATCTTGTTTGTAGTCCAAATATCCCAAACGTCTTAAATTTCTGAAATGTACCCCTATATACATTTCTGTAGAGTGCCAAAAAGGTGTGGCGGCTGTGTACGCTTTTTAAGATCTGAAATTTCTCTTGAGTGGCATTTGCACCTGCTGTTTTCGTAAAAATCCACTAGAGGCCGCTGTCTACTGACCTATCGACTGACCGACCCTCCTCCTTCACAAAACCCAACCAATAGGGTTTTCAAAAGCACAAATTGTCCTGCCCGTCTTCTTCCACATTGTCCGGTTTCCCCCACAGTCCAAACACATGGTCTAAAGGTAAATTGTGTAAACAAAGTTGTCCATAGTGTATGAGTGCGTTTGAATGAGTGTGTATGGGTGTTTCCCAGTACTGGGTTGTGGCTGAAAGGGCATTTGCTGTGTAAAACGTATGCCGGAATGGTTGTCGGTTTATTCCACTGTGGTGACCCCTGATAAATAAGAGACTAAGCTGAAGGAAAATGAATGAATGTTTTTGCCCATAGAACTCGACTCAATTGCTTCCGATGTGTTTTAGTCTGGAACTTATTGGTACCTTCCTTAAAAATGTGACATGTAGGAAAGCAAGTGCGAATTGAATTTGAGCTAAAGATATCCCTTTTGACCTTCATGTGTGGGAACACTGCTGCATACTAGTTCATACAAATACCTGGATCTATTGAGTCTAAAAATAAACACCCCGAGGGCCAGCAATTGACTGAACACTTTGTACCTGGGAAGAAGAAAAAAATAAAAGTCAACAGGGAAGAAAGAGAGCAGCTTGCAGTGCCGCACATACTGTCAAGGCCTGTTTTGCTCGGGCATTGAATGGGGCTGAATGAAAGAGGGTCTTTATATAGAGAAGGAGCCCGTATACAGTTGATGTCAGAATGAATAGCCCTCCTGAATTATTAGCCCTATGTTTATTTTTTTCTGTTTAATGGAAATGTGTCTTTCAGCACATTTTAATCATAATAGTTATAATATCTCATCTCTAATAACTGATTTATTTTATCTTTGCCGTGATGGCAGAAAATAATATTTGACTAGATTTTTTTCAAGACACTTCTATACAGCTTAAAGTGACATTTAAAGGCTTAACTAGGTTAATTAGGCAGGTATTTAGGCAAGTTATTGTTTAATTATGGTTTGTTCTGTAGGCAATCCGATAATATATATTGCTTAAGAAGGCTAATAATTTAAACCCTAAAATGATTTTTTTAAAAATAAAAACTGCTTTTATTCTAGCCAAAATAAAACCAATAAGACTTTCTCCAGAAGAAAAAATATTAGAGGAAATACTGTGAAAATTTCCTTGCTCTGTTAAACATTATTTGTGAAATATTTGAAAATTAAATTCACAGGAGGGCTAATCATTTTGACTTCAACTGTATGTGCTCCGCTCTGTTGGAGCCTTTGGAAATCAGCGGCACTTTCTGGAAAAAACTGCAGAGAGTTGTGCACAGAGTGGCACTTCATTATCTCATAAAGATAACGAGGAACTGTGTGTGGCTCATTTGGAGATTGGATTATTATGTTATCTTCATGTCGTAGAAGAGATTTGATCCTTCTAAGTGTATTTTTGATTAATACTTCAGCTTTTTTACTCATGCATTGTGAGTGTACCTTGTATGTGAAATATATACAGTATTTAACATGAGATATCTTAAAATCACCATCACAACGAACTATTCTCATGACTGACATTTACTAGAAATGATTTAGTATCGGTATTATCAGTGTCATCACTTTTCCTTAAAATATCTTACCCTCCTTATCCATCTCTAATGAAGATGCATTTAATGATGTGGGGGTATCACTTACCGGCCACTTTATTAGGTACACCTGTCCAACTGCTTGTTAAGGCAAATTTCTAATCAGCCAATCACATGGCAGCAACTCGTCAGGATGGGGAAGAAAGGGGATTTAAGTGACTTTCAACATGGCATAGTTGTTGGTTCCAGACGGGCTGGTCTGAGTATTTCAGAAACTGCTGATTTACTGAGATTTTCAAGCACAACCATCTCTAGGGTTTACAGAGAATGGTCTGAAAAAAAGAAAATATCCAGTGAGGCAGTTCTGTGGGCGCAAATGCCTTGTTGATGTCAGAGTTGATGTTGACTGGTCGAGCTGAAAAAAAGGCAACAGTAACTCAAATAATCACTCGTTACAACTGAGGTCTGCAGAAGAGCATCTCTGAACACAAAACACATCCAACCTTGAGGCAGATGGGCTACAGCAGCAGAAGACCACACCGGGTGCCACTCCAGTCAGCTAAGAACATCAAACTGAGGCTACAATTTGGACAGGCTCACCAAAATTGGACAATAGAAGATTGGAAAAACGCTGCCTGGTCTGATGAGTCTCGATTTCTGCTGCAACATTCGGATGGTAGGGTCAGAATTTGGCATCAACAACATGAAAGCATGGATCCATCCTGCCTTGTATCAACGGTTTAGGTTGGTGGTGGTGGTGTAATGGTGTGGGGGATATTTTCTTGGCACACTTTGGGCCCATTAGTACCAATTGAGCTTCTTGTCAACGCCCCAGCATGAGCATTGTTGCTGACCATGTCCATCCCTTTATGACCACAGTGTACCCATCTTCTGATGGCTACTTCCAGCAGGATAATGCTCCATGTCATAAAGCTCGAATCATCTCAGACTGGTTTCTTGAACATGACAATGAGTTCACTGTACTCAATGGCCTCCACAGTCACCAGAACTCAATCCATTAGAGCACATTTGGAATGTGATGGAACAGAAGATTCACATCATGGGTGTGTAGCCAACAAATCTGCAGCAACTGCCTAATGCTATCATGTCAATATGGAGCAAAATCTCTGAGGAATATTTCCAGTATCTTGTTGAATCCATGCCACGAAGGATTAAGGCAGTTCTGAAGGCAAAGGGGGGTCCAACCCGGTGCTAGTAAGGTGTACCTAATAAAGTGGCTGGTGAGTGTATATTATAAAAGATGCTTACTATGTTTACCGATCAAATGATGAAAAATTAATATATATATATATATATATATATATATATATATATATATATATATATATATATATATATATATATAATTATTTTTTAGGGTTTTTTCACTTTTATGTGAAAAGGATCTCAACCTGGGAATCAAACTCAGGTCATTGTGAGCACCATGGTGCTATATGTGGCACACTAAACCACTAGGCTATTGGTGCCGACACGAAAGTAAATTTTAACACATATTTAAAAAAAAAAAAAGTTCAAATGTGATATATTTCTTGTCCACCCAGCCTGATCTCACGAGGAAACATAACTATTTTATGTTTTGCTAGTTTAATGGCTAATCATAACATATTTGTAATTTCAATGGTTGAAAAAAATAAATGGCCCTTGTCCTCATATGTTGTTATCTTATATGCTATTTGTATATTTTTAATATAAGTGAAATACTAATTTGAACTTGTATGTAATTTGCATATAATGCCGTATATCAGGTTTCTATGTGAGACACCTCAGAGTCAGAATTGAACAACTGATTCATTTTGGAATAGACTCCCAGCTCTAATTAACATACAATATCTATAAATAATTATCAGTTTACATGAACTATTTCAGGCGGCTTACATTAACACTTATGCTTGTAGCAGAATCTTTTATGCAAAGCCATTAGTTGAGGAGCACAGAGAGTTTGCATTAGTGCGCAATGCCAGGTTCAATTCAGTTTCAATTCACTGAAAATCGAGGCCTCAAGATTGGGATAAAAATAGTAAAGCGAGAGCTCATGCTATTGGAACAGGATCTCCTGCTGTCCAGGCATGTGTGGGCCACAGTGTCCAGCTACTGGCACATGATCTGGACTGTCACTGTTTTCTAGGAGGCGAAGCTGTGAGTGAAAAGCGCCATATTGTCAGGATTTAATTAAGACGAGAGGCGAGTGAAGGGCAGGCGGCGTCTCAGTGTGAGATCAGCAGTGTGGAGAGAGGAGATGATGGTCTGTCACCCTGCGGCTCTTTCTGCAGTTTTTATTTAACGCTTATTACGAGTCGATGAGGAGGAGACTGCAGATTTTACTGCAAATTGTGGATGTTAGGAAGCGACAGTGCTGTCAGCCCATAACCAGAATGACCATGATTCTGTTGCTCAGATGAAGAGTTCAAAAACACTGACAAGTCGAAAAGATTGATGACAGTCAAAATTACATTTAAACATCTGATGGATCTGTTTACACTTCTGAAATTATCTGTCTGTCCATCCGTCCGTCCGTCCGTCCGTCCGTCTGTCTGTCTGTCTGTCTGTCTATCTATCTATCTATCTATCTATCTATCTATCTATCTATCTATCTATCTATCTATCTATCTATCTATCTATCTATCTATCTATCTATCTGTCTATCTATATATCTACCTGTTCATCCGTCCGCCTATCTATCTATCTATCTATCTATCTATCTATCTATCTATCTATCTATCTATCTATCTATCTATCTATCTATCTATCTATCTATCTATCTATCTATCTATCTATCTATCTATCTGTCTATCTATCTGTCTATCTACATATCTACCTGTTCATCCGTCCGCCTATCTATCTATCTATCTATCTATCTATCTATCTATCTATCTATCTATCTATCTATCTATCTATCTATCTATCTATCTATCTATCTATCTATCTATCTATCTATCTATCTATCTATCTATCTATCTATCTATCTATCTATCTATCTATCTATCTGTCTATCTATCTGTCTGTCTGTCTGTCTGTCCATCCATCCGCCTATCTATCCATCCGCCTATCTATCTATCTATCTATCTATCTATCTATCTATCTATCTATCTATCTATCTATCTATCTATCTATCTATCTATCTATCTATCTATCTATCTATCTATCTATCTATCTGTCTATCTATCTATCTATCTATCTATCTATCTATCTATCTATCTATCTATCTATCTACCTGTTCATCCGTCCGCCTATCTATCTATCTATCTATCTATCTATCTATCTATCTATCTATCTATCTATCTATCTATCTATCTATCTATCTATCTATCTATCTATCTATCTATCTATCTATCTATCTATCTATCTATCTATCTGTCTGTCTATCTATCTATCTATCTATCTATCTATCTATCTATCTATCTATCTATCTATCTATCTACCTGTTCATCCGTCCGCCTATCTATCTATCTATCTATCTATCTATCTATCTATCTATCTATCTATCTATCTATCTATCTATCTATCTATCTATCTATCTATCTATCTATCTATCTATCTATCTATCTATCTATCTATCTATCTGTCTTATCTATCTGTCTATCTATATATCTACCTGTTCATCCGTCCGCCTATCTATCTATCTATCTGTCTGTCTGTCTGTCTGTCTGTCTGTCTGTCCGTCCGTCCGTCCGTCCGTAGGTCTATCTATCTATCTATCTATCTACCTGTCTGTCTGTCTACCTACATGTCTGCCTGTTTGTCTCAAATTCAATTGAATTGAACATAAATTAAGTTGTCCAAAAAAGCCCTCAAGAATTTTATCGATTCGGTTCATTTTAAATTAATAGTTTCAACAAACAGCAAAACTATGTTCTGAGTGTAGATAATAGAGTAAAACAGCTCAAAAACCAAACCTAGTGCCTTGACTCAAATGGCAGTGCATTAAAAACATACAATACAGACCAAACCAGAGCCAAGTACAGTATACCAGAAGGACAAAGAGACTGAAACAAGGTGTATGTGTGTGTCTGTATTGCACAAACATATGTAGGGCAAATATTCCACCGGGAGCTCCGCCATGAGAGGAAGCACTGGAGCTCTTCCAATTATTTAATGCAGCAGCAGCAGGTAAACAAAGGAGAGCTGTGATAGAGACGGCAGCTGATGCAAAACTGATCAGACAAACCGCGGAGAGAGGCTGTGATGTAATCTCCTGCCGCTCCTGGCCCATAGAGAGCTTTATACACACTCCTGCAGGAGAATAGACTGCGATACGTACTGTCAATGCATGAGAACTTGCTGGCTTTGCAGGAAGGAGAGCTGCAGAATTCCCTGCAGTGAATGAGAATTGTGTTACAGTATGGTCTGGGTCTGCAGTGTAAAAAGGGTTTCTTGCTGATGTAACATGCAAATTGATGAGAATATGATGGTTTTCGGTGGATTGAGGGATGTAGGATGTATTTTTTTACTTGAATGAAACTATTTTTTAAATTGAAACATTTGCACTTCAAAACAATTATTATTTAATTAGATTTTCATTAGATTTGTCCTGTTTCCAGTATATATATATATGTAACGATTCATAAAGCAAGTAGCATTTCCTTGACAGACATTTTTTAAATGTAAAAGGGGGGAGGGGGGTCAATGTTAAGTACATTTTTCTATAAAACAAGCTAAATGATCTGTCAGTGTGGTATGCAAGTAAACTTGTTTTTAAATTATTTTGTTTGCTTTAAATGGCACCGATTTTACCTCTTTTGCAAGATGTAAGATGAGTCTTTTGTATCTCCAGAATGTGTGTGTAAAGTTTCAGCTCAAAACCTTCATCAGATTATTTATTATACCTTTCAGAACGTTGGAATCTTCTGCTCTGTACACAATGTAGCTGGTTTTGTTGCCTGTGCCTTTAAATGCAAATGAGCTAGTTCTCCCCGCCCCCGTTCTTACCGTGCCTGTCAAAGTGTGCATCAATCTCCAGCTGCATCAGATAAACAGCACAGTGACAGACATGAAAGAAGCAGATCTTATGTAATGTTTGTGAGAAATACTACAGTAAGAACTTTCCCAATGATTATTTGATGTATTTGTTGTGGAGTTGATTCAAGCCTTTCTGCAATGATGAGTCATACACAATGTCGTTACAAAGTTCAGGCACATACATACACACAGTGCACGTTTAACTTTACACTGTTTTTGCACAGCAAATGTGACAGAATACACGTTAATATCCACTGCTGTATGGATATCTGTTATGTTAATGTACAAAACAAATTTGATTTAACGTGTACAAACTGGGATTGAAGCGTCTTTTAGAATTGTACTGACATGCGGCTGTGGTGATTAAGTAAAGATGGTAAAATCACTGTAATTCATTACAAACATGCACTGTTTTAAAAACGTATCAAACTTGTGAAACGCATTCTTGATCATGAGGATTGATGATCACAGAGAGCTGAACAGATCTTTTAATCCCAGTTGCTTTGCCCACATCCTGTCTTGTTGATATAATTATACCAGTTACTACAGAGACATGCTAATACACGGCTGTCCATCAATTTGGTGGGTGGGGAAACCGCACTCCTACAGCCTCAAAATGGGAGGGATTTGGATAATATTTTAACGTCAGGAAATATATATATAAAAAAACTTTTCGTCTTAAATCACTCCAATATGACTGTGGACACACTATACCTACACTCAGATCTGTCCAAACAGCTTACAAAAAATTATTTTCATCATAGGTGCCCTTTAAAAAGATTTTTTTTTTTTTTCAAGAAAAGGGTTCTTGCTTTAAGAATTTTTAGATATCTTGACTAGAAACAAGACAAAAACTCCTAGTAAGAAAAATAAGAACGTTGTTTTGTTTTTGTTCTTACAACAAGCAAAATTATCTGCCAAGAGGGTCAGTAAAATAATCTTATTTCAAATCGAAAACAATTATTTCTTTTCAATTATTATCAAAACGATTATTTTGTTAAACCCTTTTACAAAACCAAACCATTTTTTCACCAGAAATCTAGAAAACGCCTTTTGATTTAAGATTTTTTAAAAATATTTGAACTAAAAAAAAAAAAAAAAACATTTTTTTTGTTTGTTCTTAAAACAAGCAAAAAAATATAAATAAAATCTGACAATAAGTTATGATAATCTTAATTCAAACCAAAAACAATTATTTATTATCAATTATTATCAGACTGACTATTCTATTAAACCCATTTACAAAACTAAAAAAAAAAAGTTTTTACTAGAAATCTAATAAATGTCTAGATCCTGATTTAAGATTATATATATATACAAGAAACAAGACAAGCCATAAAAAAATATTTTTTTTGTTTTTGTTTTCCCAAAAAAAAACAAGTAAAACACAAGCAAAAGTCGTTTTGTTTTTGTTCCTAAAACAAGCACAATAACCTGTCAGTGGGGTGAATAAAAAAAAATTATATTTCAAACCAAAAACCAGATTATTTTATTAAACTCATAGACAAAAACCAAATCATTTTTAACTAGAAATCTAGAAAATATATAGAAAATGCTTCTTGAATTTTAGATATTTGGACAAGAAATAAGATAAAACAATATAAAAGAAAATATTTTTGTTGTTGTTTTCAGAAAAAAATTATAAAAAAAATTTAAGCTGCAAGCAGCGATGAAAGGGACCTCGCACCTGGGCTCACAGCCTCCCAGTGGCAATAGGATGACAGTGGACAATAATAATTTAAGCCGATATATATGGATAAAAAAGAAACTGAGAAAATCACAGATTTATGCCAAACTTCCTTCTGTCAGCAGGTGGCGCTATAGCTGTGACTCTACAATGGTATTTAGATGTCTTCAGCAGACACATCTCACCCAATCTGTGTATTTTCAGGCAGATCAGACATTGTGTGGCTTAGTTATGAGTACTTTCTGTTCCATGGTGATACACTGAATTTTGTCAGTCCACCACGGACACACCCTTTGGCGAAATCTCTAGATCTTTACATTTTTACATTACAAATGCCTTTGGATTAGGCTGACAAAACTTGGATTCAATCTGATTAAATTTCTAGAAGGAGTTTGTTACAATGTAAAACATGTTATTTCCTGTTGCCAGTATAACCCCACTGGTCCTACACCACCCAACCCGCTCCAAGCTGATATCCAACAGGCAACCATCCGCATGGGAGTCGATTGCTCTACCAAGGAGGCTAAAGACCATGGCCTCTAGTGCCTGTCGCTAGAGCACGTTTAGAGGTCAGAGGAGCGAGGTTTACCTGAACAGCAATTACTAGCTGGTTACACCAGCAGGTGCCACTATAACTGTATATTGGCATTTAAATGTGGTCAGGCTTCCTATCAAACGTGTGGATTTTGAGGCAGATCAGACAATGCACTCTGAGTTATAACAGCTTCCTGTTTCATGGCAAAACATCATAGTTTGTGAGGCTGCCACGGACACACCCTTCGACAATCTTCACAATTTAACCTCGCCAAGGTCTTTAGATTACAATACCCCATTTTGGTGTTGATCGAATAAAATCCCTAGGAGGAGATCGTTAAAGTACAACGCCTGGAAATCCAATAAAATATGACCATTTCCCACTGAAACATAGATATCAAGAGACCAAAGTATTGCAGATGCCTTTTGTTTTGATTTAATCCTATATACAACCACATAGCATCCATACAGCAGGGCACTAATAAACTCCAGTAGGGTGGCAGCGAGTTTATTTTTGAAATCCAAAGGGAATCTATTAGCACTCTTAAAGATTGTGCGAATAATGGAGAAGGCTGTGCATTTCTTTATATTTAATATTTGTTTTGTTTTAAACAGGGCTGACAGAAGCAGCTGGACACCCAGAGCAGAATCATGGTTAGTATTTTAATGCCTTATTGATTTAATTGGTTTTGATGAAGATTTGCAAATGACATGCACATGAGATGTAAACCGTGTACAGAAATCTCCCAAATACTGCCTGATGTATCTTTAATTGTGTCATTATTTCAGCATAAATGTGAGTGATTTTGATTAAAACATTATGCTGATCTTGATGAAATGTTTGGCAACCGCTGATTGCTGCAAGCACAGTCACAGATAAATGCATTTGTTTTTCCTCATTTTTAATATAAAATCATAGTAACAACACTGTTGGATTCTTGAACAGAAATAGGCTCAGTTTACACCAAATACGGCAACAAGCATTGTGAGGCTCTTTTTTTCTTAATTAAATAAAAATAAATTTAAATAGTCACAATTAATTAGGGTTACGAATCAAATGATGCAAATCATATATTTACCAAACATATCCTACGAAAGTTTAAAAAGATATATTAAACTAAGCAATGTCAGTAAAAAGGGTTATATGCATACATCTGCTCGTCAGTGCCAACATATTCTCAGGAGAGTTCGTAAGTATTTAACGTTTTAGCTAATTCAAACAATCTTGTTCATGAATAAATACTTTGTTGTTTGTTCATGTTAGTAAACACATTAACAATGCATCCCATATTGGAAAGTATGACCAAAAAAAAAATGAATGTGATCGTACGAATTAGCCAAAACGACAAATTGTTGCGCTTTCCCCATGAGATCGACACAGTGCATAATCTTGGGTAGTTAAAAGACTGCCATTCTGAACTAATAAACATGCAGATTACTACATTTTATCGTTACCGTTATTATATTTAATTATATTTATTGCCGTTGCACTCTAAACATCGTTATAGCTTTACTATCACCATAAATAATTTCAATCTTCTTCTAAAAATATTTTCCTCAAGACGTGACTGATCTCCACACGACACTCATCAAATCACTTTTAGATTCTACATTCGACAAACTCTTCAAACAAACAAAGCAAACAAAAAAAAAACTGAGCAAAATCTCCCCACATGCTTTGCACAGTCTTACGGAAGATCATCTTTAAACGACAAACAAACGTTTTTTTTTTTTGTTTGTTTCATTCCTGCACCGACGGTCTTGCACAACAGTTGGGTCGGCGAACGTTTTGAAACATGGACCTGAAGTTAACGTTAACCTGCCGCCTCTTACTGTTCTTGCCAGGAGGCGAAGACAAGGATTTTCTGAAAGTCGTCTGGGCGATTATCTTCTTCTCGTGCTCCTTGATTTTGCACTGAAGATGACTTTGAATGGCAAAACCCAACGACTCTGGATCTACCGATGCTCCGTAGACCTCCCACGTCATTCCTTGCTCATCCCACACAACATCATGCACACTTTTCTTCGATTGCTTGGCGTTTTCCTCCTCATCCTGGTCGTCTTTTTCAGGCATTAACTTTTTCGCTCCAAGCTTTTTTTTACTTTGCGGTGTGGAGCTTGATGTCGGAGGAGTGGCTGTGGTGATATCCATTGGAAGCTTTGCAGAAACACCTTCGGATTTAGATGTTGGAGTCTTAGTTGGCTTCTGTTGCAGATCCTGATCTGTTTTGTTGGATACCTTCACTGCATTTTGTGGAGCTGTCGTTGAAGCTGCTTGGCTCTGAAGGTGACAGGTAGTCTCGTTTGATTGCTTGCTTTGGCTGCAGGTCTCGATATTAATCTGATACACTGGTTGAAGCTGCGAAAGTCCTCTTTGGCCGTTCTGTAAAGGCTCTTTAGGCTTGGCCCCAAGCTTGGACTCTTTCTGAAGGTCGGCGTCTACGTGCACCATCACAGTCCCTGACTGTGAAGGCTTCGAAACAACAGATGGTGTGCTGCAATGAATCTCTGATGTGGTTTTCACCTCAACCACCACCGAAATACTGTCAGTCTCCTCAGGCAGCGGGCCAACCGCTCTCTGTTGGACTTGCTGAGAGAGAAGACTCGGGCTGGTGGCTGTAGATTGACTGCAGACCGTAACCACAGCCTGCACCTCAGCATCATGCCGTTGGTTGCCAAAATCAACAGCTGAAGTCATGGTTGATGCTTCACGGTAGAGTTTGCAATGGACCTCGGGAGCAGCTCCTTGCGTTTGGACTTCCTCGTCAATCGCTTCAGTGCAAACTGAATGACTTGTATTGGTTGATGCCACCGGGAGTCCAGAAGCGGTTCCTGGTGGTTTAAAGTCCTTGCAATCATTGCTACATGTGTCCTCTTTAGCAGTTGTGGATTGGTTCTTCAAAGGTTGCTGAATACTTACTAATGTTTCTGCTGATGATGGAGTGTTGCTGGTGGATGCTGTGGTGGTTATGCTGGTGGTACAACTCATATCTTTTGATTCAGATAAATGCGACTTGATTTTGTCACTGGGAGATGAATTCTTCTGAAGGGAAGGTGTTTCATTGTGCATTGTCTCTTTGCTTGCCCTTTTTTCCTCAACTACTGGTGCTTTTGTTGTGCTGTTGCCGTTTTTCTCCTTGTTGATGTTATGTGAATTCAGATTTGTATCACAATCTGTCACAATCTGTCCTGATGTCTTTATGTTCGTGTGGCTGTTTTGAGGTCGCCTGTGATCTTCGCTGTCATGACATGACATGTTTTTGTCTTCAAGGACAGCCCCTTCGAGGAGAGCAGTGTGGGAATCTTTGACGGAGGACTTGAGGTGCATATTATCCTGATCTGCTTTCGTTTTTTGGCCAGAGGAGCAATCCTGATTTAAGGTTAACTTTGGCTCAATGTCCCAGTTAGCATTTAACTCTTTATTTCCCAGAACGTCTATACTGGCGAGCTGCGGCAACATCTGAACTGTGACGGTCCTTTTGGGGTTTGGTACATTTTCCATGTTGAACGACTTGTGTGTGAAAATCCCAATTTAAAATATTCCAAACTGAATCGGTTTTGCTTCTCAAAGCCTGATATTGTCCCCTTCAAGGCTCCCCTAGAGCAGAGAGATAAAAATAATTTTAGATACACAAGAGGAGATGTACCCGCTGCTGTGTTTGTATGACCGTTATGAATAAACTTTGAGGGAATCAGCCTCAACATCTATCTGCAAAGCATAAGGGAACACAATAACCAGAAGCAAAATATAATAAGGGGGGAAATTGTTTCAGTGATGCCCTGTAAACATTTGGGGTTATTTATAACTGTAGAGAGCAGCTCAATAGGACATCCCAATAATATGAAACAAAAGTACAGCTAATCCATCATAAGCAATTACTCATAGCAGTGTCATCCTTTACTTCTTCAGCCAAGCATTATATCAATAGAAACCTTTTTTTGTGTGATATCAGTAAAGCACAAGCTTATATATTATTAAGATAAAAGAGCAGAAAACAAAAAAGCATTCAACTATAAAATACAATAAAACATATACAGTAAATATAATTAAATAATTAAGAGAACAGATTAGCATCTGGAGGTTATATATTGCAAATAATTAATTCTCTTTTGTTCATGTCGTCTACAGTTTAAGTCTAATATATTTTTTGATTGCAGTCGTTTAAAGTATAGTAATAACATGATCTAAATGTGTTTATATGTATTTTTAGATTCTGGGTAAGGCATAAAACTATATAATGTTCACCTAATTAAATTTTGTCAGGCCGACATCTCCCATAATTCTGATAAGTAGCCCAAACTGTCTGTCAGCAAATGTAGGTTTGTACATCTGCGCACACGTTCACGCAGATGTGCTGTTTGCGTGTGCACACGAGAGAGTGACATCGGTAAAAACAAATGCTGAATCAAAACTTTGTAAAATCCTGAATCAATATTGGAGTTAGTTTTGGTCACTGGAGGAAGGACAACAACGTGGCTGTAGTATTTCTGTTAAACAGGAAATGTTCTGTTTTAAAACTTTTTTAGTCATGCAAAGCTGATGTAGATTGTGCTGTGATGAATAGATTAAATGCACAGAAGTGTTGTTCAGTTTTTTCGGGCTGAAATAGCATGCAAGAATGGCTTAGTAATAAGTGTAATTCCTGCACGCCGCTAGCCCACCACTAAGCATACAGTAGTCGCTTTAGGACAAAGCGTGTGAGAGAGTGAGACCAGCGATACTTGCATGCATGAAATAACACATTTATTACAAGTTTTGCTGCTACACAGCTGAAAACGTGCTACATAAAATACAGTTTTTCATTGGGAAGTGTAGTATCATATATTACTAGGGATGTAACGGTATTGTAAATACCGTCATACCGCAATATAAATTTTTTTCGATATTACCGTAGTCGCATGACTCGGTAAAACTATAGGTCTTCTGAGAAAATTTGCTCAGGCGAATGAAGCGAACGGGAGGTACCGGAAACTACAATTCCCATCAGCCCAGGCTTGGCTATAATCCCTTGCGGTCTGTTGTCGCTACAGATCCAGTAATGCGGAAATGGAGTGTGCTGCTAGAAGCGGGGATCAAAAAGAGCTGGAAAACCCTAAAGCGGGTGTTGTCGCCGCGCGCGTACTGAATAGTGGTGTTGTCGCGCGAGTTCTTATAAGCTGTGTTGTCGCGCGCGTACTGAATAGCGGTGTTGTCGCGCAAGTTCTTATCAGCTGTGTTGTCGCGCGCGTACTGTAAAGTGGGGACGGAGGGTGTGTCGCGTCGCGGGGCACTTTTGATCATTTTGGAAGGGAACTTTCTATCCAAGACTAAAAAGGGCATGTGCACTGCACAGGTTGAGCACTGTGTGTGCACGTGCCTGCAAGTTGGGGAATAGGACTAATAACAGTCATGGGGACTGCAGAAACACAGCACACTGTTCAGATTGATGCAGACATGAGATCTCTATCTCACTCATGGTTTGTCCTCTCAAGTGGGGGAAAGACAATGGACAACATTACCCACTGCTGTCAACCTGGGCCAAGTCATATCTCTTTTGTCTCAGAAACCTCAGTCCCAAATGAGAGGGTTTTTTTCTGTTGTAGGGGACATTGTAAATGCCCAGAGATACCAGCTTTTACCAGATTATATTTATATGATAATTTTCCTTTAAACCCATCTCTATCTAAGTGAGTGAGTGATTAAATGTTGAATGTGATGAGTTTTTAACACTACTAAATTGAAACTTTATTTTTTTACATGGTTTAATAATTTTTTGTTATTAAAATTGAAGTTCCTGTTTCAAAGCTTACAGATAGATGACTAATTTGTATGTCATTGACACTTTTGGCACTTTTTTGGAGTATTTTCATAAGTTTTGTTTTTTCCTGTAAATGATTCAATAAATACCGTACCGTGACATTCATACCGAGGTATTACCGTACCGTGAAATTCTGATACCGTTACATCCCTATATATTACTATACATTTTTCTAACTGCCGAATGACATGATCCAATAGGCTGCCATCTTTAAGGTGCACGTTCATGATTTCAGGAGGCGTGGCTTTGGGCGGTAGTGGAGGGATTGTGTTTCAAACATATTATGCTAACGGTAAGCATTTTGGCAGATCACCTACTGCACCTTTAATGCATAATTATAAGAAAAATGGTTTGTCGTTGTCTAATGTTTACACCAAAAACCTGCTATCTAATATTCAATATAAAGGCCAATATGTATTTAAAAAAAAGGTGTTTATTGATTATAGATCTGCTATGCATACTACTTATTACCTCTGATAATCAACCTAGTCGATATGGATATTCGTAATCTTCACTTATCAAAATATCAGCAGATTAATCCATCGGTCAGCCATATCGGTTTATAAGCAGTCCATAAGCAATAAACACTGAAGTCAACACATCACATTATACTCAGACAGTATACTTTGAAGTATTGATTAATAGGCATAATAAACGGTGATAATTAGCGGTATGTTTAATGATCATTTGACACTTAGATATAATGGCGCTAGTCTATTTGCATTCATTCCACCGTGCTCTGTATCATTTTCTACTCTGAAGAGCTGGAGTGCAATTATTCTGCGTTTGACCTTAGCAACTCAAATAGCCCCGAGGAGCCTCAAAAATGGAAATCTGACAGTCAAACACAAACCGCAGCTGATTCAGGGTAAAGATCAGCCTCAGCAACACAGAGCAATGCTAGTTTTACCAATGAAGCCTTAAAGTAAGCGCCTACAACACAGACACATTCAAGGTTTAAGAGTATTCTAAGCACACAGAAGTTGATATTCATTCATTCATTTTCCTTTACCTTAGTCTCCATTTCAGTGATCGCCACAGCGGAATGAACCACCAACTATTCCAGCACATGTTTTATGCAGCTGATGCCCTTCCAGCCACAACCCAGTACTGGGGAACACCCATACACACTCATTTACACTCACACTCGGGCCAATTTTACATACCCAATTCACCTATAGTGCTTGTGTTTGGACTGTGTGGGAAACTGGAACACCCGGAGAAAACCCACGCCAACACGAGAGAACATGCAAACTCCACACAGAAATGCTAACTGGTCCACCCGGGACTTGTACCAGCAGCCTTCTTACTGTGAGGCAACAGTGCTACCCACTAAGCCACCTCAATATTACAGTATATTACAATACTGAACACGCATAATATTGTTATCATGGGTACTTTAAAATACTTTGAATATTTATTTCTTATTTACATTTTTAAGAGTACTGCCAGTGCCATTCATAACATCAAATGATTGTTTTTATTTTCAACCATCTGAAAATCTGCTTTTATAGGCTTATTGTTCGTTAACGCTGTACAATAAAGCTCTATTTAGCATAAGTTAATTTAATAAAACTCATGCAAACAACAAAAGCAATTATTAATATAAGGTGATGTTCATTTCTTAGTTAATGCTTAATAACTCACTAAAATGGAGTTAATATTAGTTTCAACTGGCAGCTAGCTCTCTGCAACTGTCACATGGTCGCCCACTAAAGCTAAGCAGGGCTGAGCTTGGTCTGTACCTGGATGGGAGACCACATGGGAAAGCTAGGTTGCTGCTGGAAGTGGTGTTAGTGAGACCAGCAGGGGGCGTTCAACCTGCGGTCTATGTGGGTCCTAACGCCCCAGTACATTGATGGAGACGGCTCAGTGAGCGGTGTCTTGCGGATGAGATGTTAAATCGAGGTCCTGACTCTCTGTGGTTGTTAAAAATCCCAGGATGTCCTTCGAAAAAGAGTAGGGTTGTTTAACCCCGGCATTCTGTTCAAATAGCCTCGGTCCATCAAGGTCTCCTAACCATCTTCATAACATCACTGGCTTTATAACTCTGTCTCCTCTCCACCAATCATCTAGTGTCTGGTCTGGTGCAATATGGCTGCAGTCGTGTCATCCAGGAGGATGCTGCACACTGGTGAAGGATGAGGAGATTCCCCCCATCCCCCAATGTGTAAAGCGCTTTGAGTGCCCAGAAAAGCAATATATAAATGTAAGGAATTATTATTATTATTATTATTATTATTATTATTATTATTATTATTATTATTATTATTATTATTAAACTAACATTAACATATTTCCAGAGTCGCTTTTAGGCAAATTATTTCACTCGGCAGCCATCTTTGAAACACCCCTCGGGCAGTATGCTCGGGCACTCTGTTTAAATGGGGAAACATCAAATTCTTCAAAATTGTTTGCCAAGCTTACGACTGAATTTCATATTAGAAACCACCAATAATATTAAACAACAGCTGTCTTCTTTATTTTCATTTCTAAACATCCAAATCACACATACTCTGCAGAAACTCACGTCTGGTCCGAGCCCCACCCCCAGACTATCGTCAGTTTATACCGATCGATGATTGGCTCCTGTACTAGAAGGCTGGATTTATTCGCCATATAGCGATCAATGATTGGCTCCTGTACCAGTAGGTGGGGCTTTATTCACCATATTGACCGTGAGATTTGAAGTGACATGTCTTGTGTTTTATACAGCTTTTGTTATTTCTCACTGTTAATTTTAATTCATTTACTAATAAGACTTTATTGTAAAGTGTTGCCTATTTTACTTTATTATCATTATAATAAAAAAAATTAATAAATTATACAATAAAAATAACTAAAAACATTTTTAATTATTATTTACTCTGAAAATGTATATACAATAAAAAAACAATTGTTATACCTATAATGCTGGGTTCACACCAAGAGCACTAGTCACTTTCTCTAGTTTACTCACAGGATGTTTTCCCCTCGTGTGAATTTTTCGCTTGAGTTCTATTATTTGAACCTGCACTGTAAACGTGATTAAGGCGAATTCCATGCTTTAGTGACAAACACGTGATTCTCGATTCCGAACCTAGCATAAGGTAACCTTTTTCGCAATATTGCGATAATACTGTAAATCACAATAAAGCTTCAGGAATTAATCGCCAACAAGACTATTACATTCATAAATCAATTATAAACTTTACCAACTACACTAGATCACTAACAGTGCTTTGTTTATAAACCAGTATAGCTGACAGATAAATTCCTCAGCTGAAATTTGGATATTTAAAGTCCTCGTGAAATCAAAATTCACAATGTTTGTTTTGCTAGCTTATATTGTTATTCTTAACGTAACTATTTAATCCGTAAGTTAATCCGCTAAAAAACAAATGTTTGTTTTGGTAATCTTCAATCAAAGTCAGACTATTTGCTTCTGTTTTCTAAGTGGCTTCGGTTGACATCAACCTGGGGGTTTCCATAGCAACTGCATATTAAATTCCTCTTTTATCGTTAGTTTGCTATGAGGGAATGTTTTGCGAACAGAAAGCTTCGCCCCCTACTCAAGATTCAATTTCAGTCGGAAGTACATCAACATACTGAAATAAAATTCTCAGCAACTTCCAGTTCACACAGACTTCAAATATTGTTAATACCAACCCACTTTATTTAAATTAATATATAGATACCTTCAAAGGTTTATAGCATTATGAGCACACAGATGTAGCACCAAGCATCCATAAAACAACTACAACCACACTAAAAATACTAGGTCAAATATGGTGTCGTTTCAATTCAATTGAAACACTTAGCCCAGTGGTTGGGTTTGTTCACATTTGACCCAACATGAGGTTAAAACAACCCAATAATGATGGTTTAGGCAGCACGGTGGCACTGTCGCCTCACAGCAACAAAGTCGCTGGTTTGAGTCCAGTTGGCGTTTCTGTGTGGAGTTTGCATGTTCTCCCCGTGTTGGCATGGGTTTCCTCCGAGTGCTCCGGTTTCTCCCACAGTCCAAAGACATGCGCTACAGGGGAATTGAACAAACTAAATTGGTCGTAGTGTATGAGTGTGTGAATGTGAGAATGTATGGGTGTTTCCCAATACTGGGTTGCAGCTGGAAGGGTATCCATTGTGCAAAACTTATACTGAATAAGTTGGCGGTTCATTCCACTGTGGTGACCCCTGATGAATAAACAGACTAAGCCAAAGGAAAATGAATGAATGAACTTAACCCAATAGTTGGGTTAATTCACATTTGGTCCAACATTAGGTTAAAATAACCCAGCATTTTGTAGGGTAATTACTAATTTTGTAATTTAGTAGGGTACTTACAAATTTTGTAGGGTACACACAGATTAGATCACCAATAATGATGCTTTATAAACCAATAAGACCAAAATATGGATTAATCTGATATTTGAATATTTTAAGATGCCTAATATCAACCTATTGCCTATCTAAATTAATATTTAGATACATACAAGGTTTTTGTAGGATTCTGTGCACACAGAAGTAGCATTTATAAACTACATTAGATCACCAATAATGCTCGTTTATAAACCAGTTATGGCTGACAGATGGATTAATAAGAATTATCAATGTCAAAGTGTGACTTATCAGTTTGGCTGATTATCAGAAGTAATATTTACCATGCGTAACAGCTCCTAAATCAATCAGCACTTGGTTTTCCCTACATATCGACTTATTTATTGATTACTGGACACTCTGTTCTTGGTGGATGCGGTGGGAAATGAAAAACCTCTAAGGCTTTATTAATATGCATGTGAACAAAGCAGTTCTTTCTGCACCTTTGATGAAGTTTTGATATGGTGGGTGTCATATTTTAGAAAATTTGTGCATAAAACCAGGCACTACACACACACATACATGTTTTGGTTTAGGACGACTCTCCATTGGCATGTGTTATATAGAAAAATATATATTAAGTTATTTTTATTTTATTTTCATTAATTATTATCATTTTAAATATATTATTTTATGTTTTCATTATTAATTATTACATAAAATTGTATATGCTATACTCTAAAACCCCCATATTATGTCATATTACCATATCCCAACCTCTAAAACCAACCCTCACAGAAAACCTGTCAAGTTTTGAGTGCTAAAAGACCCCATTAATTATGATTTTAAAAATTTTTTTAATTATGAGCACATTAAAACCAAATACCTAGGTCAAATCTGTCATATTAAACACATTTGCACCGCATAAACTACCAATACCAGTACACACACACAGAGAGAAAGACACAAATAAATTAATAAATAAATAAACAAACAAACAAACACTGAGGCAGTGCGATTCACTGGCCTCTGCGGAAACATTCACTCTAATTGCCTGACAAACGCATGAAAGTCAATTACGCCAAGTCTGAAACGGTGACCTGTCATTGATGAGAGCCGCTCGGAGGACGCTCGCATCTGCAGGAGGATGGGGGTGGGGAGGGATCACTACCAAATATTATTAAGTGTCTCATATTATTGAGCATTGATTTCTACATCCTGCAGACATCCCCACAATAAGACGCACAGTACATCCAGATTTGAGGCATGCATGCATGTCTTTTTTAAGCAAGTTAACCATAAAATAATTCACTTTAATAGGACAAAGTCATGCATATTGATCAGCGCTGTAAATAAAACAACAGTTTGCAATGCATGCAGTAGAGACACTCACATTTCGTTTGGAAACACTAGAAAACTCATAGTGTAATTGGCTTATAAGTGCACACGCACACACATTTTTCACTGACTTGCACTGCTTATGTTGAGCTAATGATCTCCCGTCCTCTACATTTCAATGATCTTCAATCCCCAACAACTAAACATTTTGTTTATTCATTTTAATGTGCATTATTTAGCATTTATGGGTACAGATTTCATGTTTTCTATCCTTGTGGGTGCTTTTGGTCCTCCACAAAATAACAGCATGACCTACACACACACATAGTAGGACCAAAAGCCAAATTCTAAACGACTATAATGAATTAAATCCATATTAATTAGTTCAGATCTCTCAAATGTTGAGGACATTATCTTAGGAAAAACACAGAAAAATAATGTGCGCAATTTTTTCTGACGTTTAATGATTATTTTGCCCCTAAAAAAATGCAGTACCCACCCATTCATACAGCAGTCCTTTGCCTTGCCTCCTATAGAAATCCCAGAACTTGACCTTGTTGGCAAAATCCTCACTGTAATGAATCCCAGTAGGAGCTGCGGATGAGAAAAGGCGCATTAATATCCTACCTGGAACGAGTGCGTCCGCTCTCATATCATTTTTCCGATTGATTAGTGCGCTGTAGACGCGCTGCTCGCGCACTAGCGAGTGCACTCGACGGATTATCAATGGAAGAATGTTAGGCGCGTGTCAGAAAGATAAAACCACGCCTCTCAAGCGCATCCGAATCACAAGTTCAATCACTCTGATAGGCGGGTGGCGGCAGCGGGCGCGCGCTTCCCTCTGACGCCGCTAGATGACACCCTTGATCCGTCAGAAGATTGTTTGGTAAATTACGATAATTGTTTTGGTAAAAAGTTTTTTTTCTTTGGTTGTAGTGTCTTTTTTATGATAAACGTGACAACAGACATGTCAGACGATTGTTAATTACTCTGTATATACCTCCCCAAGATTTTTCACCAATTTTTCTGACAGTAGTCAATGGAAGAGAGCATGGTTATTGCCTGAGAAATTCAGCATGTCCAACAAATTAAGGGATACATTTTAAGATTGTGCATAATGTATATCCTACAAATTCCCAAATTGCTAATTATTTTGATATATCTAATTTGTGTACTTTCTGCAATATACATGAATAGGCTTAATTTCACTGATTCTATAGTTGCACTCGCGTTAAGCTTCTTTGGAATAACATTAGTTTTAATTTATCGTCCCTATTTAAATATGATTTAAATGTTTCTATAAAAGATATATTTTTGTGTTTCTCAGGCAATGATCATCCTCTCGATCTTATTGTTATTTTTTTGTGTTGCACTGTAAATGTTTTATACACAAAAAAAAGTTCCTAAAGGCAATACCTTAAATACTTATTTTTACTCTCTTGCCTTTGAGTGACGCATGCATGTTATTTTTTATTTGTATTTTAGTATTACTTTTATACGTATTTATTTCCTTGTATTTTTAAAAGCAGTTTTTATTTTTATTGTCCAGTTTATTTTATTGTAAAGCACTTTGGATCAACTATGAACAATGAACAAGTCATTCATTTCTAGTTGTTTATCTTTTATTTGCTTTATTTTTCTAAATATATTACATCTACATATATTTCACTATGTTTTGTAATGCTTTATTTTTCTGTATTGCTTACGTTTGGGTAATTTACAGGCCTAATAAATCATTTGTTTATACTGTTAAAATTGAATATTCATAAATGTAATTTTTCCAAGATTAGTGGTGTTTAAAGAAGACTTTGTGATATATTAGAAGACATTAAGAGAGATGAAAAGTCAAAAAGCAAGATATTTATATTAAGAACGCAATTCGCTCTTGACATTAGTGGGGACATACATTCCTAGAGATGCATAGCAAATTGTTTTTGCGCCTTTAAAACTTGAATAAAGTACTTAATTATATAAAGTTAACAATTAATGAATCATGTTCTATGCTGTAAATGTCAATTTACATGATTTTACTGCTATCTTTGAGGAGTTATGAATAAAGAGAAATTTACCCTACTGAAAAAAACAGCTTAAACCAGCCTAGGCTGGTTGGCTGGTTTTAGCTGGTCGACCAGGGTGGTTTTAGAGAGGGTTTGGCCATTTCTAGGCTGATTTCCAGCCTGGTCGTAGCTGAGATGACCAGCTAAAACCAGCTTGACCAGCCTAGCCAGGCTGGGAGCCCAGCCAAAACCAGCTATGTCCAGCTTAAACCAGGCTGGTCAAGCTGGTTTTAGCTGGATTTAGCTGGTCATTTTCCTGCCTGACCATCTAAGACCAGGCTGGAAATGGCTGGAAACCAGCCTGGAAATGGCCAAAACTCCTCTAAAACCAGGCTGGTCAACCAGCTAAAACCAGCCAACCAGCCTAGGCTGGTTTAAGCTGGATTTTTCAGCAGGGTAGAGAGGTGTGTGACACAATTTAACAGTTTTATTCTGATTATTGTTTTTCATAATCACGAAGGCCAAATCTAAACTGAATTTCCATTAATTGCACAGCCTTTGTTAATAGTATTATAGTAAACTCATAGCAAACTTGACTTTTAACCCTTTGTGCACAAATATGTTATGAAGGGTTATCAGAGTGTTATTTTATTTTAAAGTCGATTAAATTATTGGTAATGACTTTTCAGTAATTGGTGGATATTAGTGGGGACACATGCCCTCCATCCAATTCTATGCCCTTGTTTATATTCTTTATTAGAGGATTTTGGGATCCTATTTTGAAAACTTAACTCCCTTATTTCTCTTTATCATTTATCTTATTTGTAAGTTTTATTTATTTAATGATATAATTTTGTTTTGTGAGGCGTCACGGTGGCGCAGTTGGTAGCACGATCACCTCACAGCAAGAAGGTTGCTGGTTTGAGTCCCGGCTGGGTCAGTTGGCATTTCTGTGTTGAGTTTGCATGTTCTTGCATGCGCTTCAGGTGAATTGAATGAGCTGAATTGGCTGTAGTGTATCTGTGTGTATGGGTGTTTCCCAGTGTTGGGTTGTGGCTGGAAGGGTATTCGCTGTGTAAAACATATGCTGGTTAAGTTGGCGATTCATTCCGCTGTGGCGACCCCTGATTAATAAAGCAGAAAATGAATGAATGAATGAATGAATAAATTAATTTTGTATTGTTATTATTATTATTAATGTAAAGATTGTGAATGTAAATGGATTGTTCTCTCAGTCTTTTGTATAATTTTAAAAGTATCAATGCCTTTCTGTTATTGTTCAAGCATTATCAATTTAAAAATGCAGGCCTAAATGTTTTTTTAAAATAATAATTTTAAAAATTGATAAGATAAAACATAATAGATATTGTTTATATATATATATATATATATATATATATATATATATATATATATATATATATATATATATATATATATATATATATATATATATATATATAATTCTGTTCCACTAATGAAAAAGTTAACCACCATTTCGTACATGTCAACAAACAACAGTCTTTCATATTAGGGCAACAACACAAATGACAATTTGTGTATATTTTGAGTTCAAAAGCAGTTCATTAACAGTGGTTGACCTTCACGAAATAATACTACAGTGATTTATAGTAAATATTACTAGGCCACTAAAGTAAATTAATTGAATTCATCTTTTGTGGTTATTCTGCAGTTGCTGTTCTGTAGATTAATATAAACAAATTAGCCAATACTGTAGTTTTCTACATCTATGGTTTATTATCCTACGATACACCACAGTTCACTGTAGTAAAGCTAAAGTATTCTACAGTATTTATTTCAGTTAATCAGTTCACTACAATTATTCCTACAGTAGCCTGTAGCTTTTATTCTGTGTGCTACTATAGTATTTTTTCCTGTGGGCAGCAGATGTCACTGTCATCACACTTTTCTGTTCTGGCTCATGTCCCCACCTGGGTATTCTAGCAGATAAAATAACTCTTTAACAAAGTATAAGCATTGTTTTTTACTATTATTATCACCAGTTTTCCAATGCTTGAAACTTTTTTAGATCGCTTAAACTTAATGAACAGACAGTAAATAATGAATAATCAAAAGCTGCATTCACTTTTGTTGAACTCATCTACAGAAACCTTTAATAATTGATGTTAGTTCGTTAACGAATAGACTTGTAAAAGCAATATTTTTTTCTCTCTCAGACCTGTGATGAAGATAATTCTCCACCTGCTGCGCCATCTTTTTAAGATCATCAACGGAGCTGTCCAGTGTGTGCTGTTTGTACTGACTGAGGTATGGATAACTTTCGACATTTCTACAAAAACTTGCTAACATTAATGAATTAAGAAAAGGGGACTACAAAATAATTACTGGGTTCTAGTTAGTTACTAATAACCGTTTGTCAACAAACGTTAGTCATGTGACATCTGATTGCCGCTAGGTGGAACTGTTAGCTAATTTCTGTTTAAGCGATTTTTTTAGTTCTTCTCTTACATTCTTTCAAGTAAACGACAATTAGTCACAATGACCTTTTTTATTATTTATTGTAATTGAAGATCAGTTATTCCACGTCGAAAAATGCCTTTCTTAACCAGACTAGCCAGGCTGCAGCCCAGCCCAAACCAGTCCAGCTTAAACCAGGCTGGTCAAGCTGGATTTAGCTGGTCATTTTCCAGTCTGACCAGATAAGATCAGGCTACAAATGTCTGAAAACCAGCCTGTTAACGGCCAAACCAGACTGGTCGATTAGCTAAAACTAGCCATCCAGCCTAAGCTGGTTTAAGCACTTTTTTCAGCAGGGTTATGAAGTGAAAAGTAGGCATTGTGTTAACTAACAAATCTGAAAACATTCATCCTTTGTTATTTTAAATATTATTTTATGCTCTAATTTAAGTTTCATTTGGAAGAATTGTCATTAATAAACAACAAAACATAATATTATTTTACACACATTTTATTCAGTCACTCATTTTCCTTCAGCTAAGTCACTTTATTTATCAGGAGTCGCCAACCGGCAACTTATATTCAGCATACGTTTTACACAGTAGATGCCCTTCCAGCTGCAACCCTGTACTAGCAAACATGCATACACACTCATTCACACAATACGGCCAATTTAGTTTCTCCAATGCACCTTCATGTCTTAGGACTTTGTGGGAAACTGGAGCACCTGGAGGAAACTCACGCCAACACGAGAGGAGAATATGCAAACTCTACACAGAAATGTCAACTGACCCAGCTGGGACCCGAACCAGCGACCTTCTTGCTGTGAGGCGACAGTGCTAACCACTGAGCCTCCGTGTTGCCCACACACATTTTAATATGTTGCAAATCTAGAGACTAAGATAAGCATTTCTATGGAATATATTTTAATAAATATTTTATTTATTACTTTCTTACTGTATTTAATATATTACCACATTCATATATTTATATAGGAGTTTTATGCAATGCATGTTTGGTTTCTAAAATAACATTAGTGTTTTACTAGCACTGTAAAAATGTAATTAAGACTTGATGCAAGAAAAAATAAATACTTATACATTTTCTCATCTTTGTGTGTATTATGTTATGTGGCATGTATTATCAGTTTCTCAAGCTATTTTTATTAATATGATGCATATTAGGTCACCACAGCGGAATGAACCGCCAACTTATCCAGCATACGTTTTACACAGCGGATGCCCTTCCAGTGCTGGGAAATGCTGTAGGTTAGGAACTATATAATTGTAATATTTGAGTTCTTGGTTTGGCTCTCCAGTTTTCAGTCTCTCTCTGAGGAGTCGTCACATTACACCTTCCTCCATCAGACACGTGACGAGTGGCCTGTAAAGTGGGCAGAGGGTGGAGATCTGCTGCACGTCCCACAAAGACGGCATCTGTTCCTGTCAGAGGCCATGGAGACTCGTCCTGCTCCTAATCCTCTCTGACTGCATTCAGACTGAGGTCAGAACATACATGCGCTGTTTTGTCAAGAGTCGCTGGAGCTTTTAATGCATTTGGTTTATTTCAGTTTGCATCAGCATTTTTTATGGAATGACAGATTGCTTGAACCAAAATATTACTTTGTGTTAATTGCGTACAGGGGCATTTCAGCATAAAGTCTAAAGGAGACAATAAGAAATGCTATTTAAATAAACAATTTTTATTTTATTATTTTTTGTGCATGCATGCAATTACATTATTTTAACAACAGTTTAGAATTTTTCTTGTATTTTTTTCTACAAAAATAAGTAAATAAATAATCATATAAACATTATGAGAAATAAATATTATAAAATATACGAAAAGGAGATTGTAATGTTTCCTGGCTTTTTTTTTATATATATTTTATTTTTAGAGAATAATTACTTCAGAAGAAAAGCATAATAAATAATACTATTTAAAAATATAGTATGTATATAATAACATATAATATTGTATATAAAAGATGTCTGACAGTCGTGCGATATTCTGCAATAACAGCACTCTACACCCTTATGTATTTCTCCACCCACATAGTGACAGCAGATCAATAAACTCACTACAGTTTGACGAATAATGCAGCTGTTGGACAGCATAATGTACTTTTAAACCTTTTTATAAGGCAAGAACGTAGTTGTTTAGATTTCAGTTTATTTATAAAGAGTAGGAGATTCAGGGATTCGGCGGCCATCAGCCAGTCTTACCGAGCAGAGCAAAGACAGTAGACATCCCGCCACAAGATGGGGACAGAGACCGTGTAATAAGTTCTTAGGGGAGAAAAACTCAGCCTAAATTTCAAACTACAGCTGATCAAATCATTTTAAAACTGGTAAGTGACATTCTAAGTCGATCCCTCTCGGTTTCTGCTGTTCTGACATCAGCTACAGATGTGAATGAATAGCAGAAGAAAGTAGTACCTAGTATAAAAATATTTTTGAACCTTTACGCTTTTGATTTTTTTAAAATGATTATGCCATCGAACTTTTGTATGAATGCAATATCACACTCATAGCAGTGCGATATGGCTGTAGATCGTCACTGGTGAGACACTAACGCACGCCTCCGACCAATGCTGATATACAGCCATATTGCAATGCTATGAGTGTGATATTGTGTTCATAAAAAAGTTCGATGGCATAATTGAATATATATGTATATATATATATATATATATATATATATATATATATATATATATATATATATATATATATATATACATACAGTTGAAGTCAGAATTATTAGCCCCAGTTTTTTTTTCTGTTTAACAGGGAGATTTTTTCATCACATTTCTAAACATAATAGTTTTAATAACTCATCTCTAATAACTGATTTATTTTATCAGTAAATAATATTTGATTAGATATTTTTGAGGACACTTCTATACAGCTTAAAGTGACATTTATACGCTTAACTAGGTTAATTAGGTTAACTAGGCAGGTTTTGGTAATTAGGCAAGAATATTGTATACTGATGGCTTGTTCTGTAGACTATCGGGAAAAAAAAGTAGCTTAAAGGGGCTAATAGTTTTGTCCCTAAAATGAAGTTTAAAAAATTAATAACTGCTTTTATTCTAGCCGAAATAAAGCAAATAAGACTTTCTCCTGAAAAAAAATATATTATCAGACATACTGTGAAAATTTCCTTGCTCTGTTAAACATCATTTGGGAAATATTTTAGAAGAAAAAAAAATTCAAAGGGGGTCTAATAATTCTGACTTCAACTGTATACATATAAATCAAAAGGAGACAATAAGAAACAATATTTAAATAAACAATATTTATTTACATTGAAAATCTATGTTGAAAGTTGATTTTGGAGTTTGAAGTTTTATTTTGGATGTGAGTAATTGAGAATATTTTTTTTGCCAACACTAATATATATATGAATATATAATTTATTGCATCCAAAATAAAAGTATGTTTTATTATATTTTTATTTGGTATTTGTAATACAAACATACTTTAAAACAAAATAAAAGTATAACAAATGCTGTAAATAGCCATAAAAAAGATCTTAATGTTAGTTCTAAAATAAGCCCAGACTTGTTTATCCTTCCATTGTCTTTGTCATTGCACTCCTATTTATTCAGGATCAAGGACAATTAAATGTCCCTCAAATCCCATGCTCCTCTCAGGATACACTTGCTCTCAGAGGTCAGACTGTCTGAAGGACAAACATGCAACAATACCAGCGCATCACATGATCCATAAATACATAAAGAGCATTTACACGGGCCAAGGCTCATGAAATCTGCTCATTAACGTTGTACTTTTTTCCATTGTTAAGTACTAGTCAGGTCCCTTGTGCATCTATTAAACCACAAAATGTTAAAAAGAACAAGCTTGTGACTTTGTTTTGGTGAGCACAGACAAATGTGTCATTTAAGTTTCAAATTTAAATTATAAAGGGGATTTTAATAAATATTGCCACGTCTTAATTTGCATGTTTCCACCCACAGTCTGCCATTTCTGTTTACTCGCTGCAGCGTTTTGAGGTTTACAGTGTACCTCTTCTTGTTGAATCGCTGAATGCCTCCTCAATTGTAAGTCGTTTTGGAAACAAATGCAATGACTTACTGTACTATAAAGTTTTCACTCTGATAAATGTCACAAGATATATTATCCGCTTGTTAAGTGGTGACATGTTTGTGACGTATGTAATATTGTTTCCGGGTCCAAGCTGCCATTCATTTGAGTGGAGAAATCATTCGTTTATGTATATAATCATTCGTTTATGATCACGTTTTATTCCTATCACACATTAAAGTTAAAGGGTCACGAAACACCAAAACACATGTTTTGAGCTGTTGACAGTCGTATATGTGTCCCACACTGCTAAAAACACTATTAGGACACCTATATTTCACTAAAAAGTGTAAATTGGTTGTTTTTGCGTTATTTCAAGCAAATTCGTACTTCCGGTTTGAAACAAATTTTTGAAGCTGCGTCACAGTCATGAGATAATAGTGTTGTATTCCACCGTGCAGACTGGGCGTCTGTGCCAGATTGAGTCTTATTACGTCTTACAGTGTGATGCATTAATGCATGAGTAAGGCTTAGTTCTCTCTATTGTGCAACTTCATTAATATTCATTACTGTCACAGTGTTTAGACGACAGAGACGCCACGTTGTGTTGGCAAAACAAGCGTGAAGTGTTGCTTTTATAGTTTGCTGCAGTTAAGTTTTGTTTTCATTTTCTCTCTGTGAGAGCTCAGCTTGAGTCACGTGTGGATTAACATGTACGCGACGCTCAACAACAATAACTTACGTGTCTAAGGAGGAACATTGTTTACCTGAGAGCTGTTCTCATCTGCAAATGCTGAGATCCGGATTCGATTGTAGTATTCTCTTCTTAAAGACGCGGCTCTAGTTGCTGGTGATTGTCCTGTCTCTACAGATTTGGTAAGTGAGCGACCAGCGCTCTTTGTTTATTCAGTTTGTTTGTATCGAACTAAGTTTACCACACCGAGTGTAAACATGTTAGCACCACAACCAAACTTTAACCTCGTGTGGGGTTTTCACCGCATTTCTGACACTCATGTGTGCATCTAAGTTTCCGGGAAATGCTGAGGTTTTTTTTTCTCTCATTCGCCGTGCGGTATCAAACATTGGATGAAAAATACACGCTTAGAGCAGATCCTCGAATCAAATATCTCGTTTGTTGTGAGGGGCATGAATGAATTCCCTGAATGAAAGAGCCAAACTGCAGTTAAAGTCACCCATTTAATAATTTGGCAAATAATTCGACTACACATGTCCATGTAGGTTAAACACCATCACTGTCTCCTGTGTGTTTGTGTGTGTATTTTGACTCTGAAACTTGCGCGTGCCCAAATAGACACTCCCACACCATCCCACTTTTCTTCCTCCGACACTCCCCCCTAAACAGAGCTGGACACGCCCACTTTTCTGACTTTTTCCAAAGTAGAGGTGTGAAAACACCCTGCTGAAATGAGGGGGTTTCATGGCCCTTTAATTTTACATAAAGTCATAGTGTACACAACAATCTCTGGATATTATACCATCGGATATCGTTTATTATTACCATTTCATGAGTCTCCCCATTCAGTTGAATAGAGCGCTTGGACCCGGAAGCCGCTTCGCGTGACGTCACACTTAACAAGCGGATAGTGATGCGTTCAGGAGGCATGGTTTGGATTTGCATGGAGAGTGGCACATAGACTTTCATTGGTATCAGGCTAACGTTAGCATTTTCCAACATCTCCCGTTGCACCTTTAAGGTAATTTACTCTAAAACAAAACCGCACTGAAAATACCCCAAAACCAAGCAAATTCCAGAACGTCACAGGATTGCATTGGTCGTGAGTATCGAAGTGAACGTGACGTAAGAAATGGACCTCGTGCTCATGCATCAGGTGTGTGTGAACCTCGGCGAGGAGTTAAGTGCTTTAAGACCCGCGCAATTCCCTCACAGTCAGCCATTAGACACGTTGACAAAGCTGTGTGTAATCTGTCATAGCGCGGGGATTACAGTACGGCTGCGGTTCAGCTCCGACAAAATGGCGGAATAAAAGGAAACAAATTGTGGAGTAATCTCCCGAGAGAAGACGCTCGGGCCAAAGGGGTTCCCTCGGAAAACTCCATTTTGTCTCTCCTTCCGCCCTCGGGGACTTCTGGCAATCCCATAATCCCTTGTGTTTGATGTTTGAGAGCTGATGGCGCTGCTGAGGACGCTTCAGAAAGGGGCTTTGTGTGCGCCGTGTGGCCGCAGAACTATCGAGGGCTTGAATGACATGGCAAAAGGGGAGAGAGACGGGTAACTTTAGCTTAATCTAGGCTTAGTGCCGTGACACACACACACACAGTCAGTTGCTCACAGGTGTGTGTGGCCCTCTGGCTTTGTGTGGACGGTCAGAGCTTCTCTCTGTATCTCAGGCCGAGGATCAATACACCTCTTGAGGCCGAGGATCTGCAAGAGGGAGAGAGAGAGAGAGGGGCCCGGAGGCCTTGGATTAACTGGGCTCCACCTCTCCGCTTTTCAGTTTACATTTCAGTTGTGCTCGCGACTTTGACCGTTAACACTTTTTAATTAGAAGTGCTCATGCACTGCTCGCTGAGGCACAGAGCGTGGGTAGAGTTGCAGCAGGCCGTCAGAAGGCTTCACTCATGGCATTGCATTCATGTTTCCAGCTGAGAGGAGTTTTTTTTAGGAGTTTTGTAAAACTGGACTTGTCTACAAACTGTAAACAAATTCATTGATTTATCTTCATAATGCATTCAATACCTATACATGTATGCTTTTTTTTTAAAAAATTGGGTTATTTGTGTTAAATAGTTAAATAGTACATTTTTATAATTTAAATCACATTGAATTAGATGTACAAATATTATATATATTCATTCATTCATCATTTTCTTTTTGGATTAGTCCTTTTATTAATCTGGGGTCACCACAGCAGAATGAACTGCCAACTTATTCAGCATATTTTTAGCAGCAGATGCCCTTCCTGCTGCAACCTGTCACTGAGAAACATCTATACATACTCATTCACACACATACACTACGAACAATTTAGTTTCCCCAATTAGTGACGTCAGGCATTGCCGAACTGCATTGTGGATCCGTCGGCGCAGCTTCAGAGGCGTTGCTCACTGCAGAAGTTGGGACTTGCTCAACTTTTCAAAGCAGTGATGGAAGCTTCAGCCAATCAGATCGCTGTATGCAAATACACCAGCTCAAACAGTGGATTATTGTTGACTAATTTCGTTGGCTGACGCTGCTTTGACGATCGCGTCAGCCCCAACTTTAGACACGTCCTCTGTCTTGCGTTGATGCTGAAGCCCCGTGTAAATGGGGCGTTAGTCTCTCACTAGTGACGATATACAGCCAAGTCGCACAGTTCGACAGCAAAAACATGTACATAAAAAAGAAAATCAAACTGTCAAAAAACGTTTTTATACAAGGAACTACTTTCTTCTGCCATTCCTTCACATCTGCAGGTGATGTCAGAACAGCAGAAGCCCTTACCAATTCACCGTCACTTTAGAGCTAGTATTTGAAGGATTCTATAGCGTAATGTCTAGTGATGACAAAACAGGTGAAATTTTAAGATTATAAGGCTGAACGGCATGAGATGCCATCAGTCTACATAAATTTCCCAGTACTTCTCTGTTGCAATCGGGAAATCACAATATTTAACTTCGAAAAAGCCAAAGCAAAGCAAACATTAGCAGATTACTATAGTATAAATACAGCACTACAGCATACAAAAGAGAGAGATCAACTTAGAATGTCCCTTAACTGTTTTTCTAATGATTTGATCAGCTGTTGTTTGAAATTTACAAGTTTTTTTCTCCCCTTATTATGTTGCCATCTCTGTCGCCATCTTGTGGTGGAACGTCAACCGTCTTTGCTCAGTATGACAGGCTGATGGCCACCGATCTCAGAAATAGTTGAAATCAAACTGCATTCTCCTTTAAAAAAAAGCCTCAAAAGTACATTATGTTGTCCAACAGCTGCAATATTTGTCAAACGTCACTGAGAAACATCTATACACACTCATTCACACACATACACTACGAACAATTTAGTTTCCCCAATTAGTGACGTCAGGCATTGCCGAACTGCATTGTAGATCCGTCGGCGCAGCTTCAGAGGCGTTGCTCACTGCAGAAGTTGGGACTTGCTCAACTTTTTAAAGCAATGACGGAAGCGTCAGCCAATCAGATCGCTGTATGCAAATACACCAGCTCAAACAGTGGATTATTGTTGACTAATTTCGTTGGCTGACGCTGCTTTGACGATCGCGTCAGCCCCAACTTTAGACACGTCCTCTGTCTTGCGTTGATGCTGAAGCCCCGTGTAAATGGGGCGTTAGTCTCTCACTAGTGACAATATACAGCCAAATCGCACAGTTCGACAGCAAAAACATTTACATAAAAAAGAAAATCAAACTGTCAAAAAACGTTTTTATACAAGGAACTACTTTCTTCTGCCATTCCTTTACATCTGCAGGTGATGTCAGAACAGCAGAAGCCCTTACCAATTCACCGTCACTTTAGAGCTAGTATTTGAAGGATTCTATAGCGTAATGTCTAGTGATGACAAAACAGGTGAAATTTTAAGATTATAAGGCTGAACGGCATGAGATGCCATCAGTCTACATAAATTTCTCAGTACTTCTTTGTTGCAATCGGGAAATCACAATATTTAACTTCGAAAAAGCCAAAGCAAAGCAAACATTAGCAGATTACTATAGTATAAATACAGCACTACAGCATACAAAAGAGAGAGATCAACTTAGAATGTCCCTTACCTGTTTTTATAATGATTTGATCAGCTGTTGTTTAAAATTTACAAGTTTTTTTCTCTTTATTTACAGAATATTGCAAGGCTATCAGCCAATCAGATTCGAGAACCAAACAAAACTGTTTTTATATATATACAAAGTGAAACAAAGGTTTCTTGTGCTCCTTTATGAAATAAGGGTCACTATCTAAAGGTGTTTCTAAATCAGGTGTGTTTCGGGATTGAGAAATGCTGATCTAAATAAACAATGAAACTAACACTGGAGACCTGAGGTACTCATAATCTTATTTTTATACTTCAATTTGGCTTGCTTAGCTTCCATACATAGCCATTTATATATATATATATATATATATATATATATATATATATATATATATATATATATATATATATATATATATATATATATATATATATGGAAGCTTCTTTAAAAAGAAGATGGCTTAAACACCCAGTAGTGAGCTTCTCCACTGTGTTGTTGAACTCCCCCCCCCCCCCCCTCTCCACCCCACCACCCCCCACATTTCAATGGATTCTGAATAGATGTCAGTTTTTTATTGTTTATTAGCTGAGAAAACAATTAATATGTAAGGGATCCCAACAATATTGTTTCTTTACATACAGCAGGGGAAAATAAGTATTAAACCATTTTTCTCAGAAAACAGCATATTTATAAAGGTGCTGTTGACTTGAAACTTTCACTAGATGTTGACAGCAACCAAAGAAAGCCATGTATGCAAACTAAAAACAAATTAGTTTATAAATGAAGTTTTGTGTAATAAAATGAAATGACGCAGGGAGAAAGTATTAAACACATGAAGAAAGGAAGGTGTAGAAAGTCAGTGAAGGCCCAGACAGCAGCTAAAATCTCTGAGTAGTTCTTCAGCAACCCTCTGCCTTTTGTCATTGTAAATTATTATTATCTGCTTCAGTCCAACATCTACATTAGCAGGATGATGAAGATAAAACCAGGGTGGACTGTCTGCAAGACAGTGATCCAAAACACAGCCAAGAAAACTCCTAAATGCTTTCAAAGAAAGAAAATCAAGCTGTTTAATGGCCCAGCCATTCACCTGACTCGAATCCAATAGAGAATACAAAATAAATCTCAGATTTGATAGACGAGACCCACAGAACCATCAAGATTTGTACGCTCTGTTGAAGTCTGTGACACCTGAGCAATGCACGTGACTTCATTCTCCACATGAGAGGCATCTTTTAGCTGACATCACCAAAAAAAAGCCTTTATGAAAAAGTATTAAATCTGATTCAGTAGTTCAGTACTTTCTTCTTTTGTCATTCCGTTGTTATTACACAACTCATTTTTCAGATTTTTTTTTATTATTATTGTATTGTTTGGGTTTTTCCAAAATCTGGTTGAATTCCATGTCAACATCTGCTTTAGTAATATTATTATTCCCAGGAAAAAAACATGACCTGTTCAATACTTATTTTCCCCACTGTATTTATTGTTATAGCTGCAGTCTGAACTCTGCTGCTGTTTTACATATAAATGTGATATACATCTTCATAGTTATCATGATTGGTGTTTTACTGTTAGCCTCAGAGCACTAAAACTGAAACTAGCGCTAACTCTTGCTCTCTTCCTGGCCATTCTGTTTATATTCATCAGCACTGGAGAGGAGGAGACGAGAGTGAAGTGGCTGGATTGGATTTTGAGCAGAGGCGCCTCAATAACAGGAATGGATTTATGGGTGTAATTCGATTGGAGTGAATAAAGGCCATCAGCCCACTGAACCATAGACACTCTGATGATGAGCTCCATCGGCCTGTGAGTAAACATGAGCAACGACACCCACATGAAGATTTTCATGCTGGTCTTTATAATCAGGGGGCTCTATAATTTATACTAATTATATAATATAATTTTACTATTTAATTATTTTACTATATAATATAATTTTAATATATAATTTTACTAATTGATAGAAATCAGATATTTCTGCTCAACAGGAGTGAGAACTATAATTGTGAAATGTTAACCTTTTTCGGGTGAGGAACCGCACTGAAAGAAATTATTCTTTGGATTTTGGCAGCTTATGACCCATTTCCACTGACTGGTACAGTACAGTATGGGTCGGTACGGGTCACCTTTATCAGGCTTGCATTTCCACTGGCTTAAGGGTACCAAGGGAACCCTTTTAATAGCCATGGTGTTCAAAAGAAAGTTTCAGTTGCTGTCATTTTCGCTCAAGGAAATGTCTAAGTAAAGTTGTACGGGTCGTTCATATATCATACGAGAATCACTTCTCACAAAACTGATGCTTTATACCAGGGGTCACCAAACTTGCTCCTGGAGGGCCGGTGTCCTGCAGATTTTAGCTCCAACCTTAATAAAACACACCTGAACAAGCTAATCAAGGTCTTACTGGGTATACTTAAAACACCCATGCAGGTGTGTTGAGGAAAGTTGGAGCTAAACCTTGCAGGGACACTGGCCCTCCAGGACCGAGATTGGTGACCCCTGCTTTATACACATAAATACTTGTGTGTAAATGTTCATTACTAACCTTTCTATGAACATGATATGATTATAACTGCAGATCAATGATAGGGCGAAATAGCCTACTGTAACGTCTGCAGTTATGTAAAATAAATAAATAAATATGCATATATTAGCACATACAGACCCTTACAGTCTTCGATATGTCACCAATTACAGAAAAACTACACACAGCATACATTTAGGCCTTATTTGAGTTCAAAAACAACACGCGACATAGCCCACAGTCAGTGCAAACCTCTCATCTGCATCTTTAATCTTCACCAGCACATGTAGTCTCTGTTGGAAAGTAATTCTGTCAGTGTGTCTGTGTTTTAGGTTGGTGAAAGAATCATTTGCTCCTTTGTTTTTTCCGGCATCACTCTCACGTTTGTCTGTTTCTGAAAGGATCGGACGTCAGAAGGCCTTGTAAACAACAATGGGGCACAAGGTAGTTCTGCTGTTCTTTTTACATTGTGGCTGTTTATCAAGATGACGACAAGGTTTGTTTGAGCTCGGGTTGACCATAGCTAGTTATTATATGTATATGTTATTACGGTGTAATGTCTTGGTTGTGTTTTTAATACCTGGCGGTTCCTTTGTTTTCAGTCTGGCTTGTCCATGAGCGAGTGACATATCTTTGTAAACCAATAGTGTTCTGCTGCGTGTCTAGCTCTGCCTTTTAGTACCCTTAGTAGTCCTGCTAAGCACCCTTTGCAAAGGGTACCCAAAAATGGTACGGTACGGTTCAGGTTTAGGTATTTTTGACAGTGGAAATGGCCATAAACACGTACTGAACCGAATCATACTCAGTGGAAACGGGCCATTAATGATGGCTCTCATATGGAGGATAAAGTCACATGCATTGCTCAGGTGTCACAGACTTCAACAGTGTATTAATCTTGATGGTTCTGTGGGTCTCGTCTATCAAATCTGAGCTTTATTTTGTGTTTTCTATTGGATTCGAGTCAGGTGAATGGCTGGGCCTTTCTACAGCTTCATTTTTCTTTTTCTGAAAGCATTTGAGAGTTTCCTTGGCTGTGTTTTGGATCACTGTCTTGCTGAAAAGTCCACTCTGGTTTCATCTTCATCATCCTGCTAATGTAGATGTTGGACTGAAGCAGCGAATATTCATTTACACTGAGGAATTCTGTCTGATATAGTTTATCCGTTGACTCTTTTTTTTTTTTTTTTTTTTAGTACATAAATTGTGACTCTGGACCAGGAAAACAATACATTTTTAGAAATTGTGATTATATTTGATGAGAAATCTGGATTCTGAAATAATATGAATAGTGAGAAGTGGCTAATTAAGTGTATTAAGTGATTCATATTACCAATTCAGTTCAATTCAATTCAGCTTTATTTGTATAGTGCTTTTACAACGTAGATTGTGTCAAAGTAGCTTCACATAAATGGTCATAGTAACTGCTGGACCATTGGTGTGGGAAATTAATTCATTTCATTCATTTTCCTTTAGCTTAGTCCCTTTATTCTTCAGGGGTCGCCACAGTGGAGTGAACATGTTTTACACAGAAGAGGGGCTTCCAGCTGCAACCCAGTATTGGGAAACACCCATAAACTTTCATTCACACTCATACACTACGGCCAATTTAGTTTATTCAGTTCATCTATAGTGCATGTCTTTGGAGTGTTGGGGAAACCAGAGCACCCAGAGGAAACCCATGCCAACACAGGGAGAACATGCAAACTCCACATAGAAATGCCAACTGGCTGAGACTCGAACCAGTGACCTTGCTATAAGGCGATAGTACTAGCAACTGAGCCACCGTGTCGTCCCGGTTGAGATACAACCATTTTAAAATCTGCAATCTGAGGGTTTAAAAAAAAATTCAAAGAAATGGCTAACTGTCCAAACTTAGTGTTTAACAATTCTTCAAGAGTTCACACTTAGCTGATGATTGATTCTAAGCAAGTTTGGCATGCTGTCCCGGGAGAGAGCCCTGAGCTCAAAACGTTCTTGTGCTCGGGGCTCCCTCCCGTTTGCAGGGCGAGAGGGGAGCTTTGAGCTCAGGTAGATCTTGACAACTCCCCCTTTTTGATTAGAGCTGATGACTAAAATGATTGCTATGAAGAGATATGCTGCCGGATGAGAGTTTGACTGCAGTGCTAAATTTAAATGGATCAATTCACTTGTACTTGCATGTTTTTGGAATGTGGAGGGAAACCGGAGAACCCGGGGGAAACCCACGCGAGCACGTGAAGAACATGCAAACTTCGCACAGAAACGATAGCCGGCCTGTTAAAGAGCTAGAACCGGTGACGTTCTTGCTGTGAGGCAACAGTGCTAACCACTGGGCCACCGTGCCGCCCTATGAAAGGAAAGATGGTGGAGTAGGGGTGGAAGGGGGATTCTTCATATCGAAGATGACCATAGTGAGAAACCCTGGCTCTTTATAATGGGTGAGGAATCGTCTGATTGGTGGATCATACATAGCTAATGCAGAATCAGCCGTGTTCAATCATAATCACGTGATCCTCTCGAAATTATTATATCATATTACTACTGAAAAATGCTAGAAATATTCAAAAATAAACAAAGGTTTTGATATATTTGTGATAGGAAATGATCTTAACATAATATTCTCATAGGGCGAGGCAGTGGCGCAGTAGGTAGTTCTGTCGCCTCACAGCAAGAAGGTCGCTGGGTCGCTGGTTCGAACCTCGGCTCAGTTGACAATAATAATAATAATAATAATTCCTTACATTTATATAGCGCTTTTCTGGGCACTCAAAGCGCTTTACATAGTGGGGGGGGATCTCCTCATCCACCACCAGTGTGCAGCATCCACCTGGATGACGCGACGGCAGCCATTTTGCGCCAGACCGCACACCACACACCAGCTGACTGGTGGAGAGGAGACAGTGATGCAGCCAATTGAATATGGGGATGTTTAGGTGGCCATGATGGATGAAGGCCAGTGGGCAGATTTGGCCAGGATGCCAGGGTTAAACCCCTACTCTTTTCGAAGGACATCCTGGGATTTTTAACGACCACAGAGAGTCGGGACCTTGGTTTAACGTCTCATCTGAAAGACGGCGCTCACTGAGCAGTATAGCGTCCCCGTCACTATACTGGGGCATTAGGACCCACACAGACCGCAGGTTGGGCGCCCCCTGCTGGCCTCACTAACACCACTTCCGGCAGCAACCTAGCTTTCCCATGTGGTCTCCCATCCAGGTACTGACCAGGCGCAGCCCTGCTTAGCTTCAGTGGGCGACCATGTGAGAGTTGCAGAGAGCTAGCTGCCGGCATAGTTGACATATCTGTGTGGAGTTTGCATGTTCTCCCTGCCTTCGTGTGGGTTTCCTCCGGGTGCTCCGGTTTCCCCCCACAGTCCAAAGACATGCAGTCCAGGTGAATTGGGTAGGGTAAATTGACCGTAGTGTATGAGTGTGTGTGTGAATGTGTGTGTAAATGTTTCCCAGAGGTGGGTTGCGGCTGGAAGGGCATCCGCTGCATAAAAACTTGCTGGATAAGTTGGTTCATTCTGCTGTGGTGACCCCGGATTAATAAAGGGACTAAGCCGACAAGAAAATAAATGAATGAATGAATAATATTCTCATGATTAAAAGGAAAACTGACGATACTGTAAGTCACGTTTTACTTCAAAGGCGTCCTTTTTTATCGGTCTTAAAATGTAATGCAGAATTGAGCAGTTTCTCTGTATTATTAATTCATTTAGTCATTCATTTTCCTTCGGCTTAGTCCCTTTATTAATCAAGGGTCACCACAGCGGAATGAACCGCCAACTATTGCAGCATATGTTTTACACAGTGGGTGTACTTCCAGCTGCAACCCAGTACTGGAAAACATCCATACACTCTCACACACACACTCATACACTACGGCCAGTTTAGTTTACCCAATCCACCTACAGCACATGGATTTGTACTGTGGGGGAAACCGGAGCACCCAGAGGAAACCTACGCCAACATGGGGAGAACATGCAAACTTCATACAGAAATGCCAACTGACCCAGTCGGGGCTCAAACCAGCAACCTTCATGCTGTGAGGCGACAGTGCTAACCACTGAGCCACCGTGCTGCCTTATTGTATTATCTAATGAAAAAATCCTATATATTTACACCAGTAGGGGGCAGAAGCAGTCAGTGAATGCTAATGATTCAGCACCAAAGCAGCCTTTCATATAGTTCTAAGACTGGCATGCATTAGCATAAATTAGTTGTTCTCATTTTCTGCTACAACCATATGCATACACAACAGCGTCATCTTGCTTCTTAATGTTTAAAGCGGGCTTAAAAAGACACACTAATTGGCTGAATCATATGCTGCGGGTTTGATTTTGACCCCTGACTCTCATTAGGTGGCATATTCTCTGCCTCCATCCGCATCTTTGGGTTTTCCAGAGAGGTTTTTGGCTAATTCGTGCACTGCGTTGCTGGTCTGTCGGCCCTCGGTGCTCTTGGGTGGCCCTCGTAATCCTTAGAGTCTTTAGAGGGACAGAAAGCCATGGCGAAAACTCAAAGGCAAATCTTACAACACTTAGAGAGAAATTAAAGAGCTGTTGTTAGTGTGTCTGTGCTTCAAATCCCTGCTGACCGTTACTCTGGTGTGCTGGGCTTTTCAACAACTGCGGTAATGGAGGATGCTATGGGACGAACACGCATACGATGCATACACACACACACACACACACCTGTTTACACACAGTCACTCACACTCATATTCTTATTCACACAGTCACACACACACACCTATACACACACATTTATAGGTCACACAATCATAGACACCCACACACATACACACTCACGGTGACACACTCTTTACACATGAACATGCACATATACACACATTCATGCTCTTATAATAACAGACTCTCGCATGCAGACACACACACACACATTCACACAATCACAAACACACACAAACACACTGTCGCAAACTCACATACACATTTATGGTAAAAACAATCACATACACATTCACACTCACACAAACACACACATACACATACTCACGGTCACTGAGTCTCTCACATTTAGTCGCACACACACACAAACACACACACACAGTCACGCAAACACACATTCTTGCTCACACAATCACACACTCACACACACACTCTCACAGTCAAACACACTCACAGTCACACTAACACAAACGCACACAAACACACATTCATGCTCAGACTATCACACACTCTCACACACCCCACACACACACACACACACACACACACACACAATAATACTGTACACACACACATTCATAATTACAGACACACAAACACACAGTCACAAATTCATACACAAACATTCATGGTAACACACTCACACACACATACACACACACACACACAACACACACACACATTCATATTCACACAATCACAGGTTCACACACACTCTCACAGTCACACGCACAAACACGCACGCATACACACATTAATGCTCACACAATAACAGATTTACACACACACACACACTAATACACACACATTCATGTTCACACAATTACAGGCGCACACAAACACGCTCACAAATTCATACACACACCTTAATGGTAACACACTCACACACACATACACATACACACACACACTTACACGCACACATACACACATTCATGCTCACTCAATAACACTCTCACATGCACACAAAGTCACACACACCCATACACAGACATTCATGCTTACCCAGTCACAGACTCACACAAACACACGCACACACACGCACACACACTCATGGTCACATAATCACAGACTCTCTCTCACACACACACACACACACACATTCATGGTCACACAATCACAGACCTTCACACACACACACACACACACACGCACACACACACACACACACACACACACACACTTTCACACACAGTCAATCACATTCTTATTTACACAATCACTGACACACACACAAACACAAAGCCCTACTCACTCATACATACACATAAAATTTGACACAATTACAGAATCACAAACACACACACATATGGCAGTGAGAGTAAGTGAGGCAGTGTCTGCAGCCAGAGAGGATTAGAGATTAGTGCCGTCGCCAGCATTCCTCACATACCTGATTCCTGAGTTTACCTCACACCGAACACCTCATGACTGCACACACACATACACACACACTCACAGCATCATACACTGATAACAACACTACAGTCAGCTGCACCTGTCAAAATACATCACTTATGTTTCAACCAAACCTCGATTCTTCCATTTATAGTTGTGTGTTTTCAGTTCAGGATGTTTTTGTTTACGTGTGCAAGCTGCCGATGACGTTTAGTCATAGTTTAAAATAAATATGTTGTCATTTAGAGCATGAAATAACAAAGATGCCATTTTTGATTGCACATTTAAAACACGTCACCATTTTTCTTTGAAAACTTATTTCCAAAAAATCTATATGGTGAATAAAGCCCCGCCTACTAGTACAGGAGCCAATCATCGATCGCTACATGGCGAATTAATCCCGCCTTCTAGTACAGGAGCCAAATATCAATCGATATATGGCGAATTAATCCCGCCTTCTAGTACAGGAGCCAATCATTGATCGCTATATGGTGAATCAATCCTGCCTTCTAGTACAGGAGCCAATCATCAATCGATATATGGCAAATTAATCCCGCCTTCTAGTACAGGAGCCAATCATCAATCGATATATGGCAAATTAATCCCGCCTTCTAGTACAGGAGCCAATCATCAATCGATATATGGCAAATTAATCCCGCCTTCTAGTACAGGAGCCAATCATCGATCGCTATATGGCGAATAAATCCCGCCTTCTAGTACAGGAGCCAATCATCGATCGCTATATGGCGAATAAATCCCGCCTTCTAGTACAGGAGCCAATCATCGATCGTTATATGGCGAATAAATTCTGCCTTCTAGTACAGGAGCCAATCATTGATCGTTATATGGCGAATAAATTCTGCCTTCTAGTACAGGAGCAAATCATTGATCGTTATATGGCGAATAAATTCTGCCTTCTAGTACAGGAGCAAATCATTGATCGTTATATGGCGAATAAATTCTGCCTTCTAGTACAGGAGCCAATCATCGATCGATATATGGCAAATTAATCCCGCCTTCTAGTATAGGAGCCAATCATTGATCGCTATATGGCAAATTAATCCCGCCTTCTAGTACAGGAGCCAATCATTGATCGCTATATGGCAAATTAATCCCGCCTTCTAGTACAGGAGCCAATCATTGATCGCTATTTGGCGAATAAATCCTACCTTCTAGTACAGGAGCCAATCATCAATCGATATATGGCAAATTATTCCCGCCTTCTAGTACAGGAGCCAATCATTGATCGCTATTTGGCGAATAAATCCTACCTTCTAGTACAGGAGCCAATCATCAATCGATATATGGCATATTAATCCCGCCTTCTAGTACAGGAGCCAATCATTGTTATATGAGCCTAATATGAAGTTAAATCGTAAGCTTGGTATGCAGTTTTGGAGAATTTGATGTTCCCCCATTCAAACAGAATAGCATACTGCCCGAGAGGTGTTTCAAAGAAGGCCACCGAGTGAAACCACTTGCCTTAAAGGGTCACGAAACAACAAAACACATGTTTTGAGCTGTTGACAGTCGTTTATGTGTCCCACACTGCTAAAAACACTACTAAAAAGTGAAAATTGGCTGTTTTTGCATTATTTCAAGCAAATTCGTACTTCCGGTTTGAAACAAATTTTTGAAGCTGCGTCACGGCCATGAGATCTTAGCGTGTATTTCAGCGTGTAGACTGGACGTCTGTACTTGGGAATACCTTGTGACGTTTCTGAGTGTGCTGCATTCATTCATGAGTAAGACTTGGTTCAAACCAATCAGCGCGCTCTATTGTGTATGCGGTGCAACTTCATTAATATGCATGATCGCTTCAAAGACTGTTTTTACCAGTTACAGTGTTCAGACGGCAGAGAGACACCACATTGTGTTCCCAAGCGGGAGAACAAGTAATGTTTGGAGATACGGGTCGTCAGTGTTGCTTTTATAATTTGCTGCAGTGAAGGTTTTGTTTTCATTTTCCCTCTATGAGAGCGCAGCTGGACTCACGTGTGGATTACAGTGCACGCGTGACAGAAATACGTGTCTAAGGATCATTTTTTACCCGAGAGCTTTTCTCATCTGGAAATGGTGAAATCCTGATTTGCTGCTTGTCTGGATTCATTTATGTTTTGACCATTTTTTACATTTCTTTTTTTATTATTTTAAACATGCATTAAATGAAAAATAAATATGTATTTATTGATTTATATTTATTTATACAGTTTTTCATTTAATCATATGAATATTTTATTTATTCATTTATTTATAGATACAGTTTTTAATTTAATGGTATGAATATTTATTCATTTAGAACATTGATTTAGAACATTTAAATATAAATGTCAGTTTTACTTCAGCTTATTTATTTCCTAATTTGTTTCTTTTTTAAATAATTGAACAACACGGTCATTAATTTAAGCCTTTGAATATTATTTATCATTTATTTATTCATGTTTTGATAATGATTTTACTTATATACCAATATCAATGAAATTATATATAACAGTTAAATTATAATTTTTAAAAAATCTTCTCCAATTAATATATCAACACAGATTTGTTAATTTTTATTTAAAGGCACAGAGTCTGATTTATGCCTGTATTTTTTTCCTAATTGTCTTCAAGCGAGCGGCCTGTAGTTCATTATCAGTGGTCAGTCGGTGGTCTTTGTCCTCAGGCCAGGGCAGAGTATGGCCAGTTTCATTAGCTGAATCTCGCCATTTGCAATTCTCCCATTGTGCTCCTAAACAATGGCGGCAAACAAAGCATTAAAATGGAAATGACTGTAATGTAGCTAATTAGTTCTCCATGTTGGGCTGTTAGCGGGGAGAGGGGCGGACAATTACAGAGAATTAATCACACGTTTCAGATACACACTAACTTTTCTGCTCACGTCTTTCTGGTCTAGTTTCATTTTTATTTTTGTCGATTAGTACGCTGTAAAAAATGTAATGATAAAAAAATAGACAACAAATATTTTAGAATTATAATATTATAATTATAATAAAAACGTAGTGGATACCTAATTAACTTGTTAAAATAAGTTAAATATGTTACTTTAACTTATTTTAGGAAGTTAATCAGGTTTCAACTCAATTTTTATTTAAGTTATACAAAGTTTAACTTAATATTTTTTTTGTTTGTTTGATTGATTTGAGTTGAGATGACTACAAAAACTTCATTGATTCAACTAAAATAAGTCTAGCATTTTATTTTTTCCCCAACATTCGTGTAATTTATTTAACTTTTCATCAGCCCGTACCTATTAATCATTTATATATTTATTTGTGCAAGATTTGTTTTTTATTTGTGATGGATTTTTGAGTAATTATTTACTTATTTTTGTTTTTATTTATTTATGGTTTTATGTTTGGCAGGTATTTATGGACTTTTTTTTACCATTTGTTTGTTTATTTATTTATTTATTTATTTATTTTGTTTGTTTATTTATTTATAGTTTGTTTGTTTGTTGTTACAGGTTTTGTCCTCTATATAAGTTAAATCTGGCTCGTAATTGGACTGCAGGGGTTTGTTTTGTAGCCAATCGAAAACAATTAGTTTTTTAAAAGGGCTAATAATATTCACTTTAGCATTTTTACAGTTTTTTTTTTTTCAGTCAAATTAAAATAAGTTAGGAAAATATAATAAAAAATACAGTGTAAATGATGTGCTTGCTTTCTTAAACATCACTTGGGAAATATTTGAAAAAGGGTTAAAATAATTCAAAACCATGCATTTTAATTTGGGGTATTTTCTAGACAAATTCTAAAATGATTTTTTATTGTATTTCTTTTGTCTATTTTTTTCAGATGAAATTTAGATTTGATTAAGTTCTCTGGCAGTCATGATATAATAATCCGACAAGAAAGAAGTTTATAGTTTTAAATTATTTTCATCCAAATCGAGAATTTTTTTTTTTTTGCCTTATTTATTTATAATATTTTTTTTTACATCTAATATGATCACCGACTTCTTTATAAAATTAAATAATGCTGTTTGTAGATTAAGCCTATAAATATTTAGTCAGTTATTTAGTTTGTATGTTTGCTTTGGTTTTTAAACCGTTTCATTTTTAATATTTGTTATTTTTTCCAGATTTATGTATGTATATATATATATATATATATATATGTGTGTGTGTGTGTGTGTGTGTGTGTGTGTGTGTGTGTGTGTGTGTGTGTGTGTGTGTATATGTGTGTGTATATGTGTGTGTGTGTGTGTGTGTTTGTGTGTGTGTGTACAATCCTCACAAATCTCTCATTTAAATGAACAGTTTATTATATTTTTATTATAGGATGCTTTGCCATATTATATTTGTCCATAAACATTAGATTAGTCAGTACTGAATCCAAAACTGGAAATAATCCAACAAAATACCATAACGATTTAAAAATAGGTAGCCCAAATTTATATATTATAACTATATATTATATAGTTAGTTAGTTAGTTAGTTAGTTAGTTAGTTAGTTAGTTTAAACATATAAAATTAAGCTGTATTCTTTGCTTTTTTCATCCAAGTTACTTTTCCTGATTTTATTGTTGTTGTTTTTTCTCCATTAAAGATCGGATGTTGAATGTAAGCCACATGCTGTCAGTTGTATTGGTTTGTTTAGTCCAGCAGGCAAATGTTTAGTGTCGTCTGTGTGTGTTTTTCAGTTGTGTAGGTGTGAATCCACAAGTCTTGTTATCACGTGTTAGTCTGATTGTTGATTGGTGACTGTTAACGGCTTGGCTTGAAATTACATTTTGTAAAGAGCTCATCAAGAGACCTGAATAACCCTGATCAAGTGCTTTTTTTTTCATTATCAGCAACATTAAAGCCAAAAGGTCGCTCCTCATGGCTGAAAGGAGCAAAAATAAAGTATAATATAAATGTAAAATATAATATAAAAATAAAATAAAACATAAGAGACACTATTGAGACTTTTGAGAAGTGTTTTTATAATAAAAGCCAATTTGATCACAAAATGAAAACCATTTTTTAATTATAATTTATAAAAGATTTTACTTTTGCGTATTGTTTTATTTTGCTCATAATATGACGTAAAGCCTGTAAAAGTTGCATATAAAGGACCAAAATTAAGAAAAAGCAAGAAGAAAAATCAATTTACCTTTGTGATTCAGTTTTAAAATGTTACGTCTGTGTTAGAAAAACATAAAAGAAACATTTTAATTTGTATATACAACTACGGATGTTTTAATGCATTGTTATTTTTAATGCTGTCACATTTAAAAAAAAAAGTCTACTTACATTAATACACAAAAAAAAAAACAACAACTGTGATATCCATATTTCTTTTTACATCTAGTACAAACACAGACAAACAACATTTCAACATGATCCATTTAAAAAAAAATTTCGGCTAGTAAAAATGGAGCATTTCTATATTTCAGAGCTTGTTTTACGTGTATTAATGTAGTAGTAATTAGTGTAGTAATTTAATACTTGTAAAAAATAAATTTATCATTGTGTTTTTTTGTTTTAAAATGTTTTCTAAAAGGTTTTCTTACAGTCTTGTCATCGCTAACACTTCTTGTCATCGTGCGCCTGCGTGCTGCAGTGCACGGCTTTTTCGACCTCTGATCACACCATAGATATACACATTAGATGTTGCCTACCCTGTTGTTGTCTATTTGAAGGAATGTGTCAATAGAGCTGCCATTTTAGTACAGGGTAGCGCTTTTTTTTAATGAATGCAGAACCAAGCTGCAGTGGAGGACTGTGGCCATCCAGAGCCAGAGAAGTACATATACACATATATCTATGATCGGGAAATTTCCCGGAGGTCAGTGTGCAACTATTTTTTTTAAATTACAAAACTTATAATTTTACATCACTTTTCTACATTGATGGATCAGTGATCGCTCATGCATTCCTGACAAAAAGCTTGTGTTTGTGTGCATGGAAATGTACTATCCACCCTCCCTGTTGAATTTGATCTAATCATGTCCTGAAACACAGCTCCTCTCCTGCTTTCACTTCTCATACTGACTGAGAGAGCGATTCGTTTGTGAATGAATCTCTGTTATCAACGACTCTTTCATTAGCCGACAATAATACAAGTTTCTGGCACCGCAGCATCTCGATGTCATATTTCTTTTGCATTGTTTGCTTACTTTATTCAACAAAACTAGCATAAGCCGAGTGTTTAGTGTGAGTTGGTGCTGCTTTGCCTTTTGGTGAATGCAGTAAGTGACTGTATTATCATCAATAACGTTACCTGTTTACCACAGAAGTTCATAACACAAAAACGTAAAAAACTAAATCTTTCCAATGAAATGACTAATGTCATGATTATACGAGGTAACATACTAGGATGCGTTTTGGTCAACCAGATCACAGGTAAACGAGACACATTTCTGTTCAGATCTGGCATTTAAATGTGGTTGAAGTCTTTTGTCCACTTCTAACCACGCTGTACTGTACTTCTCGGATCTTTCAATCTAATACCTCAAAAAAAACAGTAAAACTAAAACAGGTAGGAGTAATGAATACTTTTTACTTAAGTACATATTTCAGGCCGTACAAGTACAAAGGTGTGGCGAGTGCTTCAACTTTTACAAGAGTCGTTTTAAACTTCTGTACTTCTACTTGAGTAAAGGATTTGTGTACTTTTGCCATCTCTAATGCCAATACACACAGTCCTGCACTGAGACGATTGCAGTTTTAATGGGTTTTAAAAGGGATATTTTTGTCCTGAAAGTCATGAGGGTAAGCACTTTGGACCTAATGTAAAATAGATTTATGAAACTATTTTTTTGTTTTTATGAATAATTTTTATTTTTGCAAAAAAATGTGTTCTTGAAAGAGCCAAAATTATCAAAATCATTACACAAGTAAGAAAAATTATTTTTAAAAGCTCGCTTGTTAATTTTACAGATAATTCTGAATTCTTTAAAAATCATTTTTATTGTGCAGTTAACAAAAACATATTCATTAAACATGCAAACACTTAAATCAGCAACAGAATGTATTATAATACTAATAATTATAACCATTTGTTTATGCAAATTGCACATTTGAATGTTTTGTTGTTGAATGTTGACTGTAAAGTTTAAGTTTTTCTTGTGGGATTGGTCGGCGTGAGCAGGAGTGTGTGCGCTGATTGAGTCCTGACAAGACTCTTCATTAACAACAAAGCTGATAATTGCTGAACTGACTGATGCTTATACTGATACACAAGTGCTAATTAACCATCAATGCCTTTAACTGGCCACAGTCATCTAGATGAGCCTCATTTTTCAGACTGGAATGAGATTTTGTTTGACAGTCTAAATACAGCTTTGTTTTAGCCTTGTTCGGATTTCTATGAGGCGTCTTCTAAACGCTAAATTGCTTGGAGGGTAGTGTGCACTAAAACATGCTCACCTCCACACAATTCCTTCATGTTGTTCCAATGCAAATCGATTAACTTAACCTAATAAAGTGTTTCATTAGCATTTTTGCTAGTGTTCAGCTAACCAAAATTACACCAAAATGAGAGTATAGTTCCTAGACATATCGGTCTAGAAAACAGCAAATTTTAATTTCCCGTCAGTCCTAGTACATAATGTCACTACAGAAGTGTCAAACTTCATTCTTGAGTGACATGCTAATGGGCTAATCTGATTTAACGATCTTTGCTAAGCTACGCTAAACAGTTCAGAGTCAACCCCTGCCAGAACCGGAGATCAGCTTAATAAGTTGAGAAGTGTTATTAACTGTATTTGAGAGAGTCATTAACTCTGTTATAGTTATAGTTATATTTATAGTTCCTAGACATATCGGTCTAGAAAACAGCAAGTTTGAATTTTATCGTCAGTCTTAGTGTATGATATAACCACAGAACAATCTAGCTTTAAATTATGTACACTCTTTGTTCATTTTATAGTGAGATGCTAATGGTCTAATCCAATTCAATGATCTATGCTAAGCTAAGCTAAAAGATTCAGAGCTGACCCCAGCCAGAACAAGAAATCAGCTGAATAAGTTCAACAATGGTAAAACTCCACAGGTTAACACTGAGGGAGAAGTAAAATGTGCCAATTTTCAAAAAAGTGAAGTGTTTCATTAACGAGTATGCTAATGTTCAGCTAACCAAAATTACGCCAAAATGAGAGTATAGTTCCTAGACATATCGGTCTAGAAAACAGCAAATTTTAATTTCCCGTCAGTCCTAGTACATAATGTCACTACAGATGTGTCAAACTTCACATTATCATTTATGAGTGACATGCTAATGGTCTAATCTGATTTAACGATCTTTGCTAAGCTATGCTAAAGAGTTCAGAGTCAACCCCTGCCAGAACCGTTTTATAAAGTATATTTTTGTTAAGTTTAACATTAAGGATGATGTAAGATCAGCCCATTTAAAAAAAGTGAAGTGTTATTGAGAAGTGTTATTAACTGTATTTAAGAGAGTCATTAACAATTTTGCTAATGTTCAGCTAACCAAAACTAGGCCAAAATGAGAGTATAGTTCCTAGACATATCGGTCTAGAAAACAGCAAATTTTATCGTCAGTCTTAGTGTATGATATAACCACAGAACAATCTAGCTTTAAATTATCTACACTCTTTGTTCATTTTATAGTGAGATGCTAATGGTCTAATCCAATTCAATGATATATGCTAAGCTAAGCTAAAAGATTCAGAGCAGTCCCCAGCCAGAACAAGAAATCAGCTGAATAAGTTTAACAATGGTAAAACTCCACAGGTTAACACTGGGGGAGAAGTAAAATGTGCAAATTTTCAAAAAAGTGAAGTGTTTCATTAACGATTATGCTAATGTTCAGCTAACCAAATTTACGCCAAAAAGAGAGTTTAATTTCTAGCCATATGGGTCTAGAAAACAGCAAATTAAAATTTTCCCGTCAGTCCTAGTACATAATGTCACTTCAGAAGTGTCAAACTTCACATTATCATTCTTGAGTGACATGCTAATGGTCTAATCTGATTTAATGGTCTATGCTAAGCTAAGCTAAAAAGTTCAGAGTCAACCCCAGTCAGAACCTGAGATCAGCTGAATAAGTTCAATTTGAAAACTCCAGTTTAACAATAAGGGAGATGAAAGATGAGCCCATATTTTAAGTGAAGTGTTATTGAGAAGTGTTAAGTATATTTTAGAGTGTTGTTAACAATTTTGCTAATGTTCAGCTATTTAAAACCAAAAGAGTATAGTTCCTAGACATATCGGTCTAGAAAACAGCAAGTTTGAATTTTATCATCGAGCTTAGTACATGGTATAACCACAATCTAGCTTTAAATTATCAAAACTCTTTGGTCATTTTAAAGTGAGATGCTAATGGTCTAATCCGATTCAATGATCTATGCTAAGCTAAGTTAAAAGTGCTTCTGCTAGATCCCGAGATTGGCTGAATGTATTAAAAAATAGTAAAACTCCACTGTTCAACTCTAAAATGAGCCCATTTTCAAAATAAAGTGGAGTGTTCCTTTAAATGGAACCTAAATCTTCAAACACAAATAACGTTTGAGTCGTCCACAATAATGCCAAGAACGGTGTTTGCTTATTTAATGGATTGCTCGAAGCTTTGTTAGCGGCTGTTGGAGTGTTTATAGTGAACCTGCGATGTAAATGATGCCACATTGTTATAGCGGGTCTGGTGTTAAGCTCCTCTCCGTGAGCGGGACGGCCAAACACCCGCCTTGGCTTTGACACAAACAAATCTGCGTCCTGCCTTAAGTATATTATAGGGCCGCTTCTTTATTGTGTGCACGGCCAAAAGGAGCTTACCATTCATTAATGTTACTCCGGCAAGCTTTACACTGGACTCGGGCTTGTAATCATGGCTGTGCTTCTGTTTGACCCAGGCCGACGCAAGAAAGACGCTTTTAAACAACCCAAATGGGATAACTGCGATAATCTTTTGCGGAGTTAGACATGCTAAGAGTTTCAAGTCCAAATCCCGGGACTTCGGAGAAAAGAGGAGCGTGTCAGGAAAGGGATACTCGTGGGGAATCTGGGTGTTAGTTCCTCATGGATTTACTTTAGTCTGGGGTTCAGTTTTGGGATTGGGTGTGGAGGGCGGACGGGTTTTTACTACCTTCAAAAAATGATTGTTGTTCAAACTACTTATTTAAAATGAGCTGAATCAACAATAATCTTGAGTTTTTGAGGGGCAACTTAGTTATTTTATGTTTAATCAACTTTTGTGAAATAAGTTAACTTAACCGATTTGTGTTGGGACAACAAAAATGAATTGTGTGGAACCCAGTATTTCCAAAAAATGTTTGCTGTTTGTTCAAACAACTTAATTAAATTGAGCTGAAACAATACGATTATTAGTTTTTTTTGTTTTGTTTTTTGCTTTAACACAATATTTTTATGTTCAATCCACTTAAATTGGTAAAAACTATTGAATTAACTTAATACCGTCATGTTTTTCATCAACAATCAATTTTGTAGAAAGAGAACTCTCATATTTTGGTATGTTTAAATGGTTCTAAAACACTTTAAATGAGTGTGAGTTAATTAATTGATTTATTTGTGCTCTATTTTTGTAGGAAAAATCTGTTAATTGTAATGTAAAATTTCGCATTACTCTCTGAAGTTACAGAAAATTTTTTAAAAATAGAAAAATTATTTAATACAAAATGCAAGCAATTAGGGTCAGGCTTTATTTTGATGGTCAGTTTGTTGAATTTAAGTTACATTGGATCTACATGCCAACTAATTCTCTTTAGACCATAAGTAGACTGGGGTTGGGGTTAGGGTTAGTGTAAGTTGACATGTACTTGCAAAGTTTCTTAGTCAGTTAAATGTTTGTTTAAGGTGCAGTATCAACGGATATTACGCAGACAGTCTACTAATACTCAAACAAACCATCAAAATAAAGTGTTACCGCAATTATTTGTTAGATTTCAGGTGGAATTTTAAAATAGATACAGAAAAACATCTGTCAAATAACTGGTATTTCTTTGTATAAAGTCTGTAAATTACCTGTCAGATACATTTTTTTAACAGTATCGAATTAATGATACTATTTATTACAGAATAATTTTCAAATTAGGATATTTTTCTGGTATTCACATAGAAGTTTAGTCACTGATTCTGTGCTAAATCCTGATAGTGGAAAATAATGCAAATAATATAAATCACTTTATATTTAAAAAAAGGATTTAAGCGTATTAATTAATAGTTTTATTTAGATTTTCTTTGCTTTATTATAGTAACTTCTGTAACGTATGACAACGAGTTATAAAAATATATATAGTTTCATTATAGTAACTTTGCCTTTAAAAGGGTAGTTGAAATAGATTTTGATGTAATTAACATAATGATTTGTCATTTAAATATTGAAAAGAAATTTTGCATATTTCTTAATTTTTGTAAATGAAAGCGAGAAGAAACTGTAGCATTTTATTTAGTCTTCACTTTCATTATTTATTTTTATTTTTTTTTTTTTTTTTTGCAAAAACCTATTTTAAAACTGATGAAATCTGATTATCAAACTATGTTTTTTTCCCAATACATTCAAATCTGTTATTTCTTCTTTTTCATAGTAAAATATTTAGGTAAATGTGGTTTATTAATGTTCATTGTCAAAATATGACATTCTGGATTGTGCTGCATAGTAAAAGATTTTATTTGATAGTTATTTGATCAATTTAGTATTGGGTCAATGTGACTTTGTAAACATTTTTAGTTGATTTTATTTACTTTTATTGTACAAAGTTTGTATAGAAACTCCTCATGTGGTTTTAAACCTTTATGAGTTTCTTTCTTCTGTTGAACATAAAAGAAGATATTTTGAAGAATGCTGGTAACATTCATACCATGTTAAAATATCTTATAATTAAATTAGCAGTTTTCTATTTTTTGTGATTCATGTTTTTATTTTTCCTCATTAATTTATGCTTTTGAATAGCATTATGAGATGTTAATCTTCCTAGAGTCTTAACCTCGAAAAGTAAAAAAGTGACTTTTATTAACATTTGTAATAGTTTAAAGTAATATATTGTGATATAGTGTTGTATATCATTAAAAAACATTATATATATATATATATATATATATATATATATATATATATATATATATATATATATATATAATGTATATTATATATAAGCATATTATATATAAGCTTAATTTATATATATATATATATATATATATATATATATATAAACTTATTATACAATGGGTGCCATCAACCAGCATTCTTCAAAAGATCTTCTTTTGTATAGAAAAAACTAAAGTAGGGTTTGAACAAGTAAACAATGAAATAATTTTTATTTTTGGATGAACTATCCCATAAGAGATCACCCTTAACGATTAATGAGTGTGAGTCACAAAATCAAATGTATTGGGTCATAATTCGTTTAACGTCATCCACAGAAGAAAAATCCTCATAGAAATCATTCAATTCTTAATTAAACACACATTTTCAAGAAGTTGAACCCAACACTCCCAAAAGGCAAATCCCCCACTCCTTCAGTCGACAATTAATGATGTCACTTTACCTCTCGTAATTACTGTCATCGCATTTTAGCCAATGATTAGCATCACATGCAAAATGTTGTCTAAAAGAAGAGGGTGAGTGTGTGTAAATGGGGGGGAAAGAGAAGGGGGGATGGAGGAAAAGAGAGAGAGAGAGAGAGAGGGAGAGAGAGAGAGGGATGGAGAGGATTAGGCCTCAGGATCCCTTGGGCTTTGTCTGGAAATCTGGAGATAAAGCAGGCAGGGGCAGGTGGTCGGAGCGCAGGGGGAGGGAGATGTGTTTCAGGGCGCTTTTTTTAAAGGCTGGGGGCAAACATGCATTCATTAGCCCCAGTGTATGTTCTTACTCAGCACAGTCTCCGTCCAGATCAACACACACACACATGACCCAACGCTCTGGATGCTCACTTGGAGCCGCCAACACACTCTCAGAAATAAGGGTACGAAATCTGTCACTGGGACGGTACCTTTTTAAAAGGTACATTTTTGTTCCTAATTGGTCCATATTTATTAAAGGTACATATTACAACCTAAAAAGTAAAAACCTCGTAGCACCTTAAAAGTACAAAAGTGTTACCTAAAAGTACTAATGTTCTGCTGCAAAGTACGAAAGTGTAACTTTTGAAAAGGTACCGTCCCAGAAACAGATTTTGTACCTTTTTTCCTAAGGATGCTTAAAAAACGTTCAAGTAGATGAATAAATGCAACTCTTGATTCTGATTGTTCTGATAGAATCTTACGACAATTCGTAATGTTTCGATTTATTGGCTAATCGGTGCATTTTAGTATGTGCTCATCCCCCAATGACGGTTGGGGTTAAGGGTGTGGTTTAAATATAGCACATTTTTATAAATATGGCATTGTAGCAGATTTTTCACCAGTTAGTAATATAGTTATGTATTCTTTTGTTTAAAAATCTATTCATTAATAGTTTCTGTATTTTTATGATCCATTTTTAGTTTTCACAATTTGTAATGTTTTGACTTAGTGGCTAATTCATACATTTTTGTGAAATTTCCTCATGCCCCAATTACGGTTGCGGTTAAGGGTGGGGTTTGAGGGCCACACTTTTAAATATTCCATGTTTTTATATGAATGAAATTTTATGAAGTAGCTACTTTTAATGCCAATCTGTAATTTGTATTCTAGTGATATCACACTGTTAAAAAAGCTTTAAATGAATAGTTTCTGTATTTTTATGATTAATTTTTTGTTCACTTATGGTTGTGAAATTCATTACGGAATCTTGAAATTGAAAATTCAACTATGGAGTCTTAAAAAGAGTCTTTTGTTGCCATTTTGTTGCTTGAAACAATATATTATATAAAATTAAGTCTGTAAAATAATAAAAATTAGACAAATAAATGGAACGCTCGATTTTGATTGTTCGAATAGAAACTCATGACACTTCTTATCGGTTTGATTTAGTGGCTAATTTGTACATTTTAGTACAATTTGCTCATCCCCCAATAACAGTTTAGGTCAGGGGTGGGGTTTAAATATGGGACTATTTTATATATGAATTGTATGAAGTACAATAAAGATGAGTGAGATCACACTGTTAAAAAAGCTATTCATTTATAGTTTCTGTATTTTTATGATTCATTTTTCATTTTCAGAATTCGAAATGTTCTGATTTATCGGCTAATTTGACATTTGAATACATCCCTCTAATCACGGTTGGGGTTAGGGCTGGGGTTTGGGGGCCAGGGTGGGGTTTAGCAGCTCCTTTTTCACCAATAGGTAATATAGTTATGTATTCTCGTGAGATTACACTGAAAAAAACCTGTTATTTAATAGTTTCTGCATTTTTATGATAATTTTTTCTGTTTACTATTATTTAAATTAAAATAACTATTAATTTATTACCAAATTAAAATGATTAAGTTCAGTGTTATTGGGAAATATGATTGCTTTTTGTGAATATAATTTGCATGTATTATTTAATTTAGCTATTTGGTATTTTTTCACGAATTTAAATCGCTGTGTATTGACAGTGTTTTTTTAATTAAAACATGTTCATTAAGTTGTAGATAGACTTCAAATTTTACAAGATTGTACAACTTATTTTTCAGATACTGATTTAATAGCTATATATTTTACAGCTTGATAATGACTAGCCTTATAGATTGACAAATTAGCCTACAAGTTCTTAAATCAAAAACGCACAACTACATGAGTAATGAATTCTAAATCTTTGGCACTTACTTGAACGGAACTAAACTGAACAACCTTACAATGTGAGAGATAAATTTCACAGACATTTTCAAGTACCTGTTGAGAGTGTGTTGACAATCAGTGCAGTGACAGATTCAATCAGTGCAGATTTTAAAAAAGGCGGGAAAAAGAAACCAAGACTCTTCCTCAAAACAAGAGAGTTCTTAAAACGAACTGCTTCTATGAGTAAAGAATGATCTTTTTTAAAAGGCTTTTCCTCAGTCCCCAGTTCTCCCTCCTGCCTCAGTATCAGATAAACAAACACTCAGGATATCCTGAAGAAACCGTAGTCTTAGCCAAAGGCTGTGTCCTAAATGGAGCGTCATTAACTCCACTGAGCCCTCCACGTTAGATATGCAGCTAATTAGAGGCCCATTCAGATGTGAACCACCGCAGACGCTCTTACCTGACAGACCGCTCTGCTCTTCAAACTTCAGCGCTCTTGTTTTCTTTAGTGCCTGTTGTGTTTGTTTAGTGTTTAGAGGGACGTCCGCTGAGATGGGGCTGCTGATTGACGTGTGAATGTCCTGATGGGGCTGACAAAATGGGTGTCTTTTTTATAATCAAATTGGACTTGAAATTACAGTAGTCCCAGAGAGATGTTTTTAATCGCTACGTCCAGATAGGATTTGGCGGAGCAGCTCTCTGGAGAGTCACTGCACCCCAGAGTCAACTTTAGTTAATGGTGTTAGCATAAGATGACTTAGTGTGAGATTAATTCATTAAGTAGTGTGGGTGTGGGTAGTAATGTGACACTGCACCGATTTGCTCCAACACTAATTGTTGAGGCGGTTTAAAGTGATCTATAGGGAGCCTTCTGTTTTGTTAGTATTGTATGTGTGCTGCACTTAATTATTTCAATTTCTCTGCGATCCCTTTAAAGAGTCTTTTAGTTCTCAAGAAGGCTTTGGGACAACTGGTCTATTGTTTATTATAGGTTTGTGTTGGAAAGAAGTTAACGTGTCCATTTATTAATAATTTTCCTTATTTTATTGAGCCTAAAAAAGACTTTTATGATGTTTATAGTGCTTTTCAGTATTGTTATTCTTTCAAAGCAGCTTTACAGAAGGGGCATTACAATCAAAAGGTTATTAGTTACCATAACCTTTTAAGTTAATAATAACTAATTAACAAGTAACTGATAGCTTTTAACAGTTAAAGTTATTATATATAAACATAGTTAACCTGCTTATATATAGTTATATAGCATATACAGTTGAGGTCAGAATTATTAGCCCCCCTGTGAATTTTCTTTTCTTTTTTAAATATTTCCCAAATGATGTTTAACAGAGCAAGGAAATTTCCACAGTATGTCTGATAATATTTTTTCTTCTAGAGAAAGTCTTAGTTGTTTTATTTGGGCTAGAATAAAAGAAGTTTAAATTTTTTTAAAAACCATTTTAAGGTTAAAATTATTAGCCCCTTTAAGCTATATATTTTTTCAATAGTCTAAAGAACAAACCATTAGTATACAATAACTTGCCTATTTACCCTACCCTGCCTAGTTAAACTTATTAACCTGAATAGAAGTGTCTTGAAAAATATAAAGTCAAATATTATTTACTGTCATCATGAAAATCAGTTATTAGAAATGAGTTATTAAAACTATTATGCTTACAAAATTGTTGAAAAAAATCTCTCATATGCATACATATTCAGTAAAGTCTATTTGTGCATTAAGTGTATTTGTTGTAGTCAAAATCTTTGGTAGTTGGCATCATCTCTTCGCATTTAAAGTTTTTCAAAAGATTTAATTTTTCAAATGAATGTTTGTCTTTTGACCTTTCTTTATTCAGAAAACCAGATGTCATTCACACCTTTAAACGCCATCATAGTGATGTGACACTAAAGTAACATTATTCATCAAAATTGGATGTAACAAAAATGTAATGTACATCACTGATGAGAAAATAAACCATGAAATAGCTAGTTAATTAAAAAAAAACATAAAAGTGAAGTGTCTTGCAGGGAATTCTTGCTCAGTCAATTTGCAGTTCAATTTATGATAATGCACCCTATATTAAGGAAATTTACTGTTAAACAGGCAACAAATTTTTTATACTGTAGCATTTAAATTTTTTTCTAACAAAAAGACCACTGCCATTTTATACAGTGTATTTAGGTGCACTGAAAAAAATATTTAGAAATGATTCCTTGGATTTACTAAATTGTTTTAAGTTAAGTGGTTGTAAACTATTTATTTGGGTTGAATTTAAAAAGAAATTTCAGTGTACAAAAGAAGATAAATGCTGTATAGACTTCATTGTGTGAATTCTTTAATACAGTTAATCTTGGATAAAGTTATAAACACTGTAAAAAATGCTAGATTTTAAACAATTCCTTAGTGTTGTTGTTACACAAATTAAGTTAACATAATTGTTTTTTTCTATTTTAAGTGGATAAAAAATAAATCAATTGAGTTGTGCTGAAAAAACTTCCGAATTGTGATTCTTCAACTCAATTTAAATAAGTTGTAGAAGTCATTTTGTACATTAATCATTTAATTTTCTTCACCTCAGTCTCTTTATAAGAGGTTGCCACAGAATGAACCACTAACTATTCCAGTATATGTTTTACACAGCAGATGCCCTTCCAACCACATCCCAGTAGTTCTGGGAAACATTCATACACACTCATTCACACTCATGCACTACGGGCAAGTTAGTTTATTCAATTTACCTAAACCGTATGTCTTTGGACTGTGGGGGAAACCGAAGCACCCGGAGGAAACCAACACCAGCATAGGGAGAACATGCAAACTCCACACAGAAATGCCAACTGACCCAGCCAGAACTCAAACCAGCGAACTTCTTGCTGTGAGGCTATAGCATAGACTACTAAACCCTACCATGTGAAACATATGCTGGCATAATTGGTGGTTCATTCTACTGTGGTAACGTCTGAGTAATAAGGTACTAAGCCTAAGGAAAATGAATGAATGAGTGTTCAACAGAAGAAAGAGAGTTTAAAAGTTTCCCCACATGAATGTGAGGAAATGTTCATTTTTATATATGAGCTGTCCCTTTAAATTCAAATTAAATTAAACAAGTAAATAACATGGTGAGAAGGAGGTAAAATCTGAAAATCAGACGAGGACTTTTCTTTTTTGCATTGCTTTTTTAAAACTATCGGTTGGGTTTAGGGAAGTGGGTGGTCAATCTGTGCTTTTAAAAACACTATCGATTGGGTTTAGGGAAGTGGGCGGGCGCTGGTCAATCTGTGCTTGACTGTGCAACACTATCGGTTGGGTTCAGAAAAAGAGGAGAGTGGGTAAGTCGATCGGTCAGTGAGTCAGTCAACAGTGGCCTCTGGTGGATTTACACGAGAACAGCAGGCATGAATGGCACTCGTGAGAAAAAATTTGAGATCTAAAAAAGCATATGCAGCGACCTCTAGTGGATCATGAAAACAAAAACTGCAAAAAATGTAGCTCCTGGAAGGTGTTTGGCGCTCTCCAGAAATGTATATAGTGGTACGTAATCCGAATGAGCCTGGTTTATGTTTATGTGGAAGATGTTAAGCATCTGTCAGTCCAACTGTCTTCAGTTTCCTCCAGTTTCAGGTTCAGTTTTTACTGCACATTTGATGCTGGATTCTTATTTGTATTAAACTTCTGAAGAATCGTGTGACACTGAAGGATCATCTGTAATGGCAATTAGAAACAAGCACTAGTGTTTTAGTGTTTTCTTGTGCGTTAACAAAACAACAAACCAACTCAAGAGCCAATAACGGATCTCTATTCACATTTCTCGATTCAACACACACACACAGACATACACACAAACACCTCCCCCTACAACTAATCAGTGCGGTGCAACACACATTGTTGCTGTATGTAAATGCAGACACACCAGGAGAGAGTAAGAGAGATGGGGGTGCGGAGAGGATTTTTCGGGTGGATAATGTGGGGGTAAAGGACAGGGGCCCGCACCCCTACACAACGGAGGGATTACCTCTCTCTCTTTCTGTCCTTCATCTCCTCTGGGTGGCCTCATGCTTCCCATCAGGCCTGGAGACAGAGAGAGAGAGAGAAAAATGTTAAACGCACGGACATTCACACAGCGAAGGCCGATCGCTGAGCTTAATTCCATCAAAGAGAGAGAAAAGCGAGTGATTAATTTATTCGCTCCCTCCTCCCCCTCGCTCCTCGGACGCTTTTGACTGCTCTCAATGTGGCTCGGTCCAGTGACATCTGGTGCCGGTCAGGGTTTGTCTTTTCAGCGGGGCCCGAAAAAAAGCTTCGTCTGCGGAGGAGCTGCCGATCTTTTTTTATTGTATAAAATTTTGGGCTCTCTGGAGATTAGGAACATGGTAAAGAGAAGCTTTGGGTAATTAGATGTGAAATGTTGCTCTTTTTGGGGGGGAGTCAGCGCGTGAGCTTGATAACGGAAGGACAATTAAAGAGTTTTATCAGGATTTTTTTTTGTGGTTTTATGAATACACCGTCTTTTCGTTTTTTTCCAAACCATATGACTTTCTCTTTTTGTCTTTAGTTGAATGGAAATAAGGCAGATTGTCCAGGCCGACACTTCCAGCATGTTCTCAAACCTTCACAATCACAAAGAAAATATCTTAAACATGTTCTTAGAAATGACTCCTGCACTAAAAGCCTTTTCATTTGCTTCTTTGCTTTCATTAAATGAAATGGAGCAGCTAGACAATACTGTTCACGTTTTCATACATTCAATTTCCTTCAGTTTAGTTCCTAATTTATCAGGGCTCGCCACAGTGAACCACCAACTATTCTGGCAAATGTTTTGCGCAGCAGATACTCTTAAAGCCACAACCCAGTACTGGGAAACACCCATACACTCTCACATTCACACACACTCATACACTGCAGCCAACTTAGTTTATTTAATTTCCCATTAGCGAATGTAGCATCCAGAGGAAACCCATGCCAACATTGGGAGAGGATGCAAACTCCACACAAAAATGCCAACTGACCCAGCTGGGACTCAAACCAGCGATCTTCTTACTGTGAGGCGACAGTGTTAACCACTAAGCCATTGTGTCCCCCTTTATTGTGTTTTGAACAAATAAATGCAGCAGAAGAGTTGTTGTTTTTTTATTCAACAAATCTTAAAGCTTGTGATAATTTTACACTATTTTAGCTCTCGCTTGTCATCAACTTTTTTTTTGAGACGCTTTTCAACATTTCCAAAAATTAGGCTTATTTTACTTGGAAGTCTCAACACGTTAAAAAACAAAAAGAGTATGACATGTCTTACTAAAAAGTGATTTTATAGACAGTTTACATATGTATGCGTCAAAGGAGCTATATTTCCAGCTTCTGTAAACCTTGCTTTGCCTTCAGATACCTTAAAACATGTCTCAAACTGGATTCCTAGAGAGCTGCAGCTCTGCACAGTTTTACTCCAACCTTGATCAAACACAGCTGATGCAACTAATCAAGGTGTTCGAGACACTTATGAACACCTCAAGTAGTTGAATCAGCTGTGTTTGATCAGGGTTGGAGCAAAACTGTGCAGAGCTGCAGCTCTCTAGGAATCCAGTTTGAGACCTATGGCTTAAAATTAGTTTTAAAATCTCTATGAAAAAAGTAATTACAATTTTTTATTACCATTTATTAACGGCAGCTGTTACGGTTTGCTAGGTGACGAGATCTGTCCCCTGTTGGCCAAATTGTCTCATTTCAAAACGCTCGGTTCGGCTTGTGTGGACGTTTGAAGTCTGCGTCTTTCGATAAAATGTATTCCCAACTGACACGACCTCCTGTCCACCATCTTAAATTAGTTTAAAAATGTGTTGTTTTGAACTTTCCATATATCGTTAGCCCAATTTCCACCAAATTTGACTCAGACCATGCTGCCAAAAAGTTATCGAGTTTTCCAGTTGCTCTGTAGCTCATTGCTGTCACGATCACCAGCGAACTCCATAGATCGCTGGAAAACATGCACATCGCTACGGACTACAAATCCGCCATTTCTTGGACTACAACTCCATACATGCACTCTGCTCACATACACGTTCTGTATCCTGACTGATTGCATACACACTACTGGAGGATTGTCAAGGACTGATTACACTATTTAAGCAGCACATACACTCACTCTAGTGGCTAGAGTCCTGTCTTTTGTTTATGTGACACTACAACGTGTTTTCCTTTGTCTCGCTTTTCCATGTTTTTTGATCCTCGCCCCGTTTATTTGTTTATTCCTGTCTGCTGCTTGCTGACCATCTACCTGCCTATTGACTGTGATTCTGGATTGCCTGTATACATCTGTTTGCCCCTGTGTTGACTATTGCTTGCCTGACCATTCTAATAAACCTGCATTTGGATCCGCAGCCCTGTTGTCAGCATCACGTCCTGTTACAGTTGCCACGCTTGGTTATGATGTGGCCGCTGGGCTGCTTGGCCCTGATCCTTGCTGCTTGCAGCTATATTACTTGTCTAGACATTTTCTAAGATATTAGTGTTGTTGAAGTGACATTTAGGATGCTTTCACATCTGTGGTTTGATGCATTTGACCTGGACAACAAATGATACATTGTGGCATTTTTCTGCCGTTTTTTGGGTCCTTTTCACACCACACTTATTGCTTTGGTCCGAACCAGTTGAAAAGAACCAAATGCAGTCATGTGACAAAATCCACATCACTCATTGGCCAGATGTTATTAAACACGTTTATAAAACTGCTTTTCGATTGGTCAGAATTAACATGTGAGAAAATGCCAATGGAAATCCCGCAGGTAAACAAACCAGCAGACACAAAATGTTGCTTTTTACTATGGAGGGACGACTGCACTGGCTGATTGTATCCCTGCTCATAGTGTACTCTATCCACAAATCGTGACGTATTGGTGACAGATGTAATACTCTTTCCGGGTCCAAGCTGCTCCTCATTAGAATTGATAAAAATATTTGTCAAGGGAAAATTAAAGGGAATTTTATATAAAATCATGGTGTACACAACAGTCTTTTGACTTGCTGCTTCACAAAAATCTAAATTTAACAGTTTATAAAAAATGATTCACTTTTTGGCTATTGGATATTAGGCATGGATATATACATTGCATTCCTGATTATCGAAAGTATTACAGCGCTTTGTAAATTTTTATAATTACCATTTGATGAGTCTCTCCATACAGTTTCATACAGCGCTTGGACCTTGAAGCCGATTCGCGTGACGTCACTTTTAGCAAGAGGATAATTTGTGTACATCACTTTAGACAAACTATACATTTTGAGAATGAAGCGCTGCTGCAGCTGGAAAACAATGTTTTATTGCATTACAAACGGCAGGGGGAGGCGTGAACTAATTTGGCTAAACTGTGACATAGTCATCTTCCGTAAATATTTCCAACGATCCATCAGGTAATGTTTTTCCCTCCACCCCTCTCTCTCTCTCTCTCTCTCTCTCTCTCTCTCTCTCTGTTTGAAATTGTTGGTAAAGCACTGTCAACAAATATTTTTTCACCACAACCCATAAGATGAGACTATGGCAGCTGGATTAGTCCAAAAAGGCGCAGTACTATTAGCAGTCAGGTCTGTTTTCAACACGGGCTCGGATGTTTCTAGAGACCGCGAATAATGTAGTTGCAAGTACGTATGGCTCCATTTAATTTTTTTAAACTACAGCTAAGGGGCAGTATGACGCCGTTCCTTTTCACGCTTGCCGGCTGAATGCTTACTTTCCCACCCAAACCAGTTTGTCCCGTTAGCTCGTTGTGTACGTCAGCGGACTTGAGACGCAGAGAGGAATTGACCACAACAAGGATGGGGTTCAAGTCCGGAGAAGAGCAGTTCCAGAAATCAGGTAAGACAAAAACAGAGTACAAAAAATAAAATGAAGGAGTGAATAACAGGGTGTTTGTGGTAAAATCTGAAAACGTGGTAAAAATCAGACGAGGGCTTTTCTTTTTCTGGACGGCTTTCGTAAATCGTCAGTCGATAAAATTGGTTGGGTTTAGGCAAGGAGGAGGGTGGGTCAGTTGATTGGTCTACCGACCAGTCATTTAATCAGTCATTCAGTCAGTCAGACAGTCGGTCAACAGCGGCCTGGTGGGTTTGCGTAAGAACAAACGGCACTCAGGAGAGAAATTTGAGATATGAAAAAACGCACACAGCGGCCTCTCACGGATTTGTGAAAACAAAAACTGCAAAAATACGTACCTCCCGGGATGTTTTTTGAAGTCTCCAGAAATGTCC